>NW_026861929.1:0-42081 GCF_026571515.1 Ruditapes philippinarum | reverse complement strand
TGAAAATGCTTTGTTTTACCCATAAAATCCTTGCTTGTGAGTTCCAAGTTACTCAAAATATTCGAAAAAAATTGGAAATGGCAACCCTATCGGGGCCCTTTTTTCGGGGGAGTTGAACAAAATTTTGTGATCGCTTTTTTTTTCTCGTTTAATTCCCAACAAAAAGAGACAAATACAGGTCACATAATTCAGACCCCTTGAGCACTAGGAGAAATTTTCAGGAGGGATGAGGCTTAAAAATTTATTTTTTGTATTTAGTGGACCGACTTCAATGAACGTCATTAATTGTATTGTCAACGTGCGCCGGGATCGTACCCCTTGTCAATTTGAAAATTTCACAGACTTGTTTTTTTTGTAAAAACATTTTGTGTTAATTTTTGTCCGTCAATATCAATTTTTTTTAATTGTGTTTAAAAGTTGTTATAAAAAAATTATTTATGTACAATATTTTATTCATAAAATAAACAAAACAACAAGAGAGCAATATAATAATTAATATGACATTGACCTTTACATGACATTGTCCAAAAGATTTGAATTTTGAATTCTAAACTTTGTCATCTATTTTTGAAATTTGATTCTAAACAGGACAAAACAACACAGGTGACATATTTAAATAAAAAAAGGATTTTTTTTTAATTTTTCTTTCTAATTTTTAATCGTTTATTTGTTTGGTTTGTAGAAAAAGTCGAGCGTTGCCCCCATCCGGTGGTTGGCTCTTGTTTTACTTAAGTTGGAACGATTTAAGATCATTAATTGCTAAAAAGGGAATAATCTATTATTTTATTTAATTCAGTTCAAGACTATGGCTGTTCTTTTTCTATTGAGTATATCTTTTACAAACTTCGAACTGCAGCCATCCATTTCTTAAGTTATCAGTTAGATTTATATTGAAGACGTTTTTGTATTTAAACAGGAAAAACCTCGATTTTATTCATTTCTATGACTGAATTTCAAGCTGTTCCTTTACTTTTGTTTCAGGACGTTAAATAAACTTTTAAATTCTTTTGGTCATCCATTAAATAGCCTACATTACCGGCAATCTCCTATTTGATTCCCTTCAATTTTTTCAACAATCAATGAGAAGTAAACTGCTCAGTCTTCGGCCATCAAGGAATTAGTAACCAATGTTAGGAGTTTGGTTTACCGGAATGAATTCTTATCATAATCAAAATATTAAACGCTTGCATTATTTACGTCATGTTAATCAGACAGTTATCATGACACTTATCATTCTCTGAAAAATTCTTCAACGTGCTTTGAATGATGGTCGGAACAAAAATATCATTAAAAAAGAACAAAATTATATATATTGAGAATATAGTTTTATATACATGATCAAAATAAAACAATACTCCAATCAAAACAAACAAGCTGCAGACATACTTTTAGTTACAATTGTATTTACATAATGTTTTATTTTTAAAGGTTCAAACACTTGATATGGAGGTGCCAGGGCGTAGGGAGAGCAGTGAAGATAAGGTCAAGCGAAAGGATTTATGCAAACCCTGCCAAGACGAAAATTTCTTTCACGAAGCTTACGGAATTGCCAAACCCATGTGAAGATTTACTTTTGTTTGTTGGGGGAGGGGGTAAAAATTTTTCATCGTCCCCAAAAACCTTTTAAAGACCACAATCTTGTTGAAAAACAAGACCATTATGTAAAAAGACAGGCCACCCACCTCTCCAGGTTCAGATAAAGGTGTTTTTTTTACATGAAAAGGGTTTCTTTCACAAGGTTCCCAAATGATGAAAAAGGGCAAGTTTAAAAATCTCCCCCCCCTTTCCAAGGAGAAGGGAAGAGAACATGCAACACAAAATTTTTTTAAACCCTTCAGAAGATTTAAAAATAAATTCCCCAAAACTCTTTAAAAGTTTTTCGTTTGTACGAATGTGTTTTAAAAAACCCATAGAAAATGTGATAAGTTGGAAAAACTTTCATAAAATTTTTTATGATTTTGAAAAGGAACGCATTGTTTCAAACATCCAATATGTAGAAGATAAAGCAAGGTATATACTCAAGCAAGAAACAAATGCCATAGAAAGATGCGACGTATTGTATGAGGATGTTTTGTCACAAATTCGGTTAGATAGAAAGCAAGTCAACAAATACTTTGACGAAACCGAAAAACGCTTAAACAATGAGGTTTACAGATTTCGAGAGGAAAGCAAGAAGAAGCAGACGGAGATGCTTGATATATGTCAGAAACTTAAAAAGGTTTGAAAAATAATTAATTTTATAGAGACTCGAATATGTTTGCCTTTAAGTCTTAACCTTGATATCACTTGCCAAATGATTAAACGGCGGGCTATATTCTCGTTTTCTATTCCATTTGTTTCAAACGTAATTTGTAAAATTTTTTTTTTTTTTTAGGGTTGGGAAATGTATGGCCCCAATAGACTAAAAATTTGGGGGCAAGGATAAAACAATCCCCCTATGAGCCCCTTTCCCGTCACAATAGGGATACAAATAAGGGCTTGGATAGGGTTTTGGTTTACCCTGGGAGCAGTGATTTTTATATATTCAACCATTGAAATAATATAATGCTGATTGCGTATAATTTTTAGCACTCATTTTATGATTCTTTATTATAAAAAGGATGATGGGTCATCATTAAACTATATAAGGCTTTTGTTAAACTTTCCGTTCATGTTGGTTTCAAATTTTATTGATTTTTGTATGGACATATTATTGAAGGAAAGCAAATAATTCATTACTTTTACTAGAATTTATTTTCAGGCCTGGTTAGACATTTTTTACTTTTTATACTTTTTTATACTTAATTTAAAGTTTTTTATGGTTCAGAAAAAAGAAAATTTAAAAAGTGATTTTAAATTTATCAGAAAAATTAGAGAAATTATCAAAGACCAACGAGAGTGCGAAGTAGAACAAAAATAAAAAAAGAACTCAAGGGGGGTTTTTTGGTCTGCCGCCCTTTAGGGGTTTTCCCATAAATACATACCCCTTTCTTTATTCGGAAAACTTGGGTTGTCAGAAACATCAAAAAGGGAAAAAGGTAACGGGAAACTTAAGCTTTTAAAAGGTAGATTTTAGCAGGGGGGAAAACAGTCGTTTCTCTAAAAAACTGATATAAACAACACCATCAAATTAAAGTTTTTCCCGGGGGATACTTTTAGATTATTAAAAACCCAAAAAACTGATTATTATTTTCCCAAAGAATATTCAGTGGGATTCAACAGGTTTAAAAATTACCTTTGGGGTTTTCACAATTTTTTAGCTATTATATGTCCAAATGGTTTTTGAAATAGCAATTACTTGTCCAAAAGAACAACAGGATATTATTTTTTTACTATCTGTCAAAAGATTTCTGAAGGTAAGCCGTTCATCGATAGAAGTTGAATCTTTTTTGGAATCAGATACCATAAGTCTGAAAATGTCTGCTTATAGTGTCGTTCACTAAGTAAATGGAAATGCTAACATTCAGTGTTGGTCGCTAGATGGTCAATTTAGTGAGAAACCATTGCTTCATTTCGGCTTACAAGATTTGACAGACTAAGCCTTACAAATGATGATCAAATCATTTGGCGTTTGTGTCTCAAAGCACTGCCATATTCGTATGATATGTCTGGCAAAACTTTAAGATGTTTTTACCATATATAGATGACAGTATGTGTGGACCAATTTGGTATAGCCTCAGATCAAAAAGTCAGTCAATCTATATATGCGGAACTCAGATGCTTGCGTATGGTTTCCAGAGAAGGGGAATGGGATGAACTTCTGACAAGAGATGACGAATTTGCACCCACAGTCACTCCTTGTCAGAATAGTCAGAAACGCTTTACGTCGGGAACAAGCACAAGCAAAAGGGCCCCGTACTGATTTCTCATTTTTGAATTATGAAAGATGAAAACTAAAACATTGAAAAAAGCCATCAAAGTGTAATTGTTTTTTGAAGTTTTTTTTTTTGCTGACTAATTATAGAACCTGCTGATCGTTTCCATATTAAAGGAGCAATAAGCCAAATTGAAGTATTCTTTTCTTCTATTTAAGAAATGCAGATAGGTTAACCACTGTATTAATTTTTTAGAACTTATTTCAGGTTCGCGTATAAGAAGTATCTAATCAAGTTAAATCGTGATTTTGAGTATGCAAAGTACTTGGTATTTTGCCTTTTAAATTTAAATGTTATTTAAACACCCAAGGTTGTATTCGACATGCTTTTAATATTCAAACATCAAATACGGCACACAAAAATCGGGTGAAATCAACGTCATTGTATAAACTGTGATGAGCAGCCGTCGTTTGAAGGACAAATATCCATTTCATTTTTGATTTCCCATGTTATGTTGGATTTAAGGAAATGCTACATTAAATAAGTATGTATTGTTTATGTCAAAAACCCAAGCATGTTTTAAAATGATAAAAAACAATTCCCCCATTATTTAGCACTAGGTCTTTGCTATGACGCTAACATTCATACATATATTTATGTCATCCTCTTAGAATAGAAAATGATGAATATTGTATGTTTAAAATAATCATGTATTTGTATTTAATGTAAAAATGTGTTTTAATGTATGTTCGTAATTGCGATTCGGATACTTATTAACAATCGTTTATCATATGACTGAAATATGTTCACTGTAAAGTATCAAAATTTTTTTTAAATTTGTTACTATTATCTCTTTTGGGACAAAATCTAATGAAGAAAAAATATTTTCTGTTTTAACATAAATTTAAAATTAAAGGTCGATTTCCCCCAGGGTACTGTTTATTTTAATGCCCAAAAATTAGGTTATGCAAATTTATTCTTTCATTTCTTCATTGAATTTTGGTCAGAATTAAATACATTTATATTTGGGCGCGGGAATTTTTTTTTTAAATTTAAAGTACCCCAAAACCAACACTAAAAGATAGGTTTGGGCACTTTTTAATGAAAATTATTAAACCCTGGAGTCTACGGGATGGGTTAAAAAAATAAATACGTTCCATTTAAAAAAATTGTGAAAAACTTGTGTGCAAAGAAAATTTTTTGACCCTTTTAAAAACAATAAGCAAAAAACGTCGGATGGAAATCAGATCGATTTCCACTTATATGAAATTAGAACCGTAGTGATAAAATACATGTATTTGATACTGTGATGAAAAATAGAAAATTGCTTTTTAAATACAATACTATCACGGCCGTTGGCATTTAACTAACAGTTCTAACAATGGAATTGATTTTGTTAAACGAAAATGGATTTGACAGATGATTCCTATATTCTGTTAAAATTGATACTCGGACTCGTTTATAGTTTACAGAAGGAGACATGTTGAAGCTTTCAGTCTATAATATGTATTATTTTTGAATATTTTTAAGTACAGATGCGTTATCACAAAATAATACGTTCATACGAGTGAATGGAAGGAAGACACTCAGTCAATCCAATTCCAAGAAATAAAAGGAAATGTATATAATTATATTGTAACATCATTGGCATAGAAGAAAAGTTCTAGTTATCCTTATGTTATGTTATGTTACGTTACGTTACGTTACGTTACGTTACGTTATGTTATGTTATGTTATTCAATAATTATCTTGTATATTTCGTTAAAGAGAGAATATGACTGGATTCGACTCAATCATCTTTTTTTCAAATTAAGATACATTTTACCGAGGGCTATATTAGTTGATTTAGATTCTTATTCTTCATTATTTTCTTGTGTTTTGTACCGGATATTATTTACATTTTCAAAAACTTAGATCAGTTGAAACTGGTTTATGTTTTGTTATATTATTTTTTTTTCAAAAAATTGTCATTAATTTGCTTTGGCTAGTTTTGATATATGAAATGCTGAATTCATATTTTAGTTTGTATTTTCATGTATCTATTGGTATATTATCTACTTTTTAAGTTTTTATTTCACCATTACAAGTTGGAAACTGGTTTTAAGAAAGTTAAATTAAAATTTTGAAAGTGCAAAAATGCAAGGACTTTCATTTGTTTTGATATTATTATTACTTTAACGTACATAACATATATCACTCACTGCTATATTCTTTTTTTTTCAAACACAGTGTTTGTTATTGTCTGTTAAAACTGCTGGTATATGTAACATTTTCTACAATATGCTAATTTGTTATATTATATCTGATTTAAGATAAGCATATACTTAAGACATATATTAAACATGCATAGCACATTATATACTATGAACTTTCAAAATTTACTCATAGGGTAAAATCTATCATACAAATATTAATTTGATCTCGTTTCATGGACTTACCACTTTCTTCTTCTTCTTTAATATTGAATACACCAGTCGTAGTAGCTTTTATAACTGACTTTAAAATTGACACAATAACTGTCCAGGAAACATTGAGCTCAATCTTAAACAGAACTTAAGGCTTTTCACAAAAATACCTCAATCCGAAAGTAATACACTTTGAGATAATTGTTTATTTTTAATGATAGAAGAAAGTCATGTTTTAGTCATTGTTATAAAGGTACCGGAATCTGAAAGTTGTTTTGCCTTCATTTTATAGTACTTATAAGAAAAGTTATGAAAATAAGCTGACTTCCCTAAAACTTTTTTGTCATTTTTTTTATCATCACGACGCTTTTTTTGAGCTTGTTAATAGGGGAAACTAACAAATTTTTCAATTTTTAATTTTTTACTTAAAGTGAATTATCCCCACCCCAATGGTAAATGGTCTGTGAACGGGTTTAAAAATCATTAATAACTGCATTTTTCATAATTTGGGTTTCAATCTTACTTTTTATTGAGAAAAAAAATCAATAAACCCCCTTGACCAAGGAAATTATACATATCCCCCTTAAAAATGTATTGAAATGTTCAATTTTTAAAACGTTTGGGCAGCTTTTTATATTTTAGAGCCTCTGTATATTGAATCATAAATATCATTTTTTCTTTATCCATTGTTGGTCAATCATCCTTCCTTTTAAAAGTCAATCTTTTGAAATACTAATTTATCACTTATTCAAATCAACTTGACAGTGAAAAAAATGAGCATAATGTCACTTACGGTTATTAAACGGTTATTAAACGAAACCGAAACTTTATAGAGTTGTACATTTATCTTGTCATGAAAAGTACAATAGCTAATGTAGCACTTATTACGGGAGTAAGACCCCATGCCAATGCGCACGTTTCTGAAACCACCAACGATCATGGGCATAGGGTACCTGTTGTCAAATGAAAAAACTTAAGTCCACCCAGATTCGAATCCTAACTGGTAAAAGGGGAGATTAATTTCTAATTTGAAAAAGTGTACCAATATGAATGAAATATGTAATTTAACAATTGTTTAAATAACTGCATGTAGTCATTTAAAAGGATTTGCATTTTAGCTAGTTATAAACCGCTTTTGGTAGCCGAGAATGCCCTACCCTTAACAGTAATCATTTAAAACAAACAAGGAAACAGGCTTGTTTGTCTGAAGAAACTATAAGTACTTGTTGTATCTGAATACATTTTTGTGCATGTATCTGTATGTGGGACGAAATCAGCATAATAATTTTTTGACCTTAATGAAAGCGTTACTTTTGGATGTATCAAGCACTTGAATTACATAAAAGCTATTGTTAGCTGAGTGGGTTATGATTATGTGGCTGTTATCAAATTTTTCATAAAGATTGCATATCTTTCAATAATAACTGTGTTAAATGTATATATCAAACGCTGTACTGATTTTGCTTTGATGTTTACATATATGATTTGTATTTTTTGTTATACAGTCCGGACCCCGGTTATTCGACAACCTTTAAATTCGAATACCCGGGCATTATTCGAAGTAGATTGGCGTCCCTTTTTTATCTCTATATAAATCAAAATAAATACGAGCGTATTATTTGAAATGCATTATCCGAATACCTCCTATTTTTTGAAGTAAAATTTCGGTCCCGATTATCAACAATTATGAAAGAAAATTTCACAACCTATTATTCGAAGCCAGTCTGATTTTTTATTCGAAGCCAGACTAATTGGCGCAGATCCACTCGCTGACAGGGTCGACAATGTGACCAAAATATCAACAGTCATGCGTTGCATTTAGACAGTCAATAATTAATAGACCTTTTTGTGTGTTCTTAAGTCAACTTTACTTACCGAAAATGAAAAAGCAATGCACCGTGTCCGATTTTGTTAACTGTTATTGCTTAAAGATGACGGCAATTATTTTCATACATACCGTATATGTAAAGTTTGTCAAAACATCCAACCCACATTTTTTTTATTAATTGTAACGCTACATGAGAGCCTTTTTTCCTAAATCGAAAATACCAGAGTTTTAGCTGTAAATACCGTAGTGACAACACGGCCATTACTATAATGGCTTTTGCGCGAAGCGAAAACGATACACGTCATGTAGAAAAAATGCAAGTTTTTATGTCTTCAATGTCAATACAAAATTTTACGCATCTTTTCTCTAATATTTATTTTTCCTCAATTTGATTACAGAAGTAAGTGTGGTTGGAAACGGTAGTTTTGCTTATGATTGGTCAAAAGTGGAGTAGTTTTCCGTCTATCAAAATATTCCGATTTCGATTATTCGAACCCATCGATTATTCGAAGTAAATACTCAGTCCCAGGCACTTTGAATAAATGGGGTTGTAATTTCAATTGTGATGGATTTCAAAAATTGTTGAAAATAAAAGCAAATTATCGATTATACATAATGATATCTATCAATTCCATTTATATTTCATTTTATCTGATTCATTATCTTATTTTTTTGTGTATATCCATTACCATATGACATGTAAACACTGTTTTATGTATCTATTTGCATTAATTACTATGTATTATGTACAAGCCTCAAATAAATTTTGTTCATATATATTTTCGGTCGTATTGAAATGACTTTATACATGCATAAATGTATATATAGTTATAAGTATGTTGAGCATCGATTTAACCATAATTATTTATGCTTACTGATAATGATATAAATTTTGGATCAGAAATTGAGAGATACATCTCCACGAAGGAGGGACCGAAGTAGCATTTTGTCACCAGCGTTTACTTGTTTCTTTGTTTCTTACAAAGCACGCCATCATTTGCATCATTTATCTTGAAACAAATACAAGAAATTGGTTAACGTAAACCTGAATTTCTAATTTCACCATTCTTTCTGTTAAAATGTTGAATTCGAATTCTGCGTAAGTCAGTGCAAGGGGACGTGGAAGATAGCTTGCAATTACAACTACCGTCCATGAACAGACTCAATTATACCGGATCTAGCAACAATTACATTTTTTTCATTTTAAGTTCTGTTTAGGAATTCCGTATTTTCTAATCTCTTACAAGCAAACTGACAACAAGAGGTAAACAACCATGCTCCATATCTGATTTTGCAATATTCACACGACTGAAATATTTCAAATGATACTTGTAAGTTACTCGTACATTAAACGATTCTTAATTTTCTGGTAAATATTCTATTTCACCAGCTTGAGTAACAGCATTGGGAATCAAATTTATAGGCTACGAATTGTTAGGTGGATAAAGTGCAATTGCTTATTTTTTTTTTTGTAAAAAAAGATCATGTGGAATCGCAATTGACAATTTTTGATTATGCTTATCAATATATTTAATTTGCATTACGTGTCTTTGCTGTATGTGCTGCAATTGTTTATACCAGCCTTTAATAGAATTCCCCTTTTAGCCCATTTATGAATGATACATGTTTGTACTTTGTTAAAACACAAGCCGATTTATTGATCATATTCAATCATCGGTGTAGTTTGTATTTTATTTCTATTAAAAGTGAATCCGATCATAAACTATATGGCATATTTTCGTTTGTTTAAATATCTAAATACACGTTATGGCTCAGAAAAGAATAATTTTTATACGCCCGTTTGAAAAACGGGACGTATTATGGGAACGCCCCTGGTGGGCGGGCGGTCGGGCGGGCGGGCGGCGTCCAATTTTGTCCGGAACATATCTCCTACATGTATGGAGGGATTTTAATGAAACTTCATAGAAATGTTCACCACTAAAAGGGAGCAGCTCGCGCAATAAACCGGGTCTCTATAAAAGGTAAAGGGTCCCCCTTAGAGTCTTTTGAAAAATGCTTGCCGGAGCAAAATTTCCACATGTATAGAGGATTTAAATATTACTTGGCAAAATTTTCACCTTGTGGGGCGGATTTCCCGCGGAAAAATTCAGGTCCTTGCGGCCAAGGGTAAGGTCACACCATAGAGGTCAAAAGTTCAATAAAAATATAAGATGTTATATGGCCCATTTATCATATTTTTTGGGGGATTGAACATAAAGGGCATTATCAAGCCTCTGCTGTGTTTCATATAATTTGGGTCAATATAAAAAAAAGGTCAAGCACTAAAGATGATGAAATATCCAGTTTTTTGTCCGGAGCAATCTCCTACATGTATTGAGGTTTTTTAATAAAACTTCATAGAAATTTTTCCCCACATGGGGATCAGTGCGCGCACATAAACCCAGGCTCTAGGTAAAAGGTAAAGGGTCCTTTAGGCTCTTTAAAAAAATGCTTTCCGGAGCCAAAACTTCCACATGTATAGAGGGATTTCAATACTTACTTGGCACAAATGTTCACCATTGTGAGGTGGAGTGTCCGCGCAAGATTCAGGTCCTTTTTTCGGCCAAGGTCAAGGTCACACATAGAGGTCAAAGTTCAGATAAAAAATATGAAGATGTGTATATGGAACATTTAGTCATCATTTATTGAGGGATTGTAACACAAATGGTCATTTATCAAGACTACGGCTGTGAACATATAATTTAGGTCAATATATACAAGAACAAGGTCACTAAATGATGAATATCCAGATTTTGTCCGGGCATATCTCCTACACGCATGGAGGATTTTATGAAATTTCATAGAAATGTTCACCATTATGAGAAGCCATGTCACGCACATGAACTAGGTCTCTAGGTCAAAGGTCAAGGTCACACTTAGAGCTCATTGAAAAAAACGCTTGTCCGGGAGCAAAAACTTCCACTTGCATAGAGGGATTTCAATATAACTTGGCACAAATTACACCATTGTGAGGCGGATGTCGCGCACAAAATTCAGGTCCCTGCAGCCAAGGTCAAGGCCACACATAGAGGTTCAAAGTTTAGATAAAAATATGAAGATGTGTATAGGACGATTTAATCTTCATTTATTGAGGGATTGTAACACAAATAGTCATTATCATTGACTATGGCTATGACCATGTACTTTAGGTCAATATATGCCAAGGTCAAGGTCACTAAAGATGGTGAAATATCCAGATTTTGTCTGGAAGGCATATCTCCTACATGTATGGAAGAATTTTTTCATAATACTTTATGGAAATGTTCACCACCATGATATGTATTGCTCCATGCATGATCCAGGTCTCCAGGTCAAAGGTCAAGGTCACACTTAGAGCTCATTGAAAAAACGCTTGTCTGGAGCAAAACTTTACATTCATTGGGGGATTTCAATATAACTTGGCCACAAATGTTCACCATTGTGGAGGCTGAGTGTCGCACGCAAAATTCAGTTCCCTGCGCCCAAAGTCGAGGTTACAATAGAGGTCAAAGTTCAGATAAAATTTGAAGATGCGTATTAGGGACCATTTAGTCATCATTTATTGATGGGATTGTAGCACAAATGGTAACTTTTATGACTACAGGTGTGACACATTTAATTTAGGTTAATATTTGCAAGGTCAAGGGTCACTGGAGATGATTAAATATCCAGATGTTGTCCGGAGCATATTTTCTACATGCATGGAGGAATTTTTTAATGTTACTTTATAGAATTGGTTCACCACCATGAGGACGTAGTGCCTGCACATGAACCAAGTCTCTAGGTCAAAGGTGAAGGTCACAGTTAGAGCTCATAGCAAAACGCTTGTCTGGAGCAAAACTTCTACATGCATAGAAGGATTTCAATATAATTTGCACAAATGTTCATCATTGTAGGCTGAGCCGTGCATAAAATTCAGGGTCCCTGCGACCAAGGTCAAGGTCACACATCCTGTGCAATATCTTCCCTACTGATTATTTTTAAGGTTCATTTAACAACACAGTGCCAAGGATAAAAAACTTGCTTGCTTGAAACACTTATCCATAATGCCCCCATCTCCATCTAAAGCTTTTTTAAACGGCGATTTTTGACTATGCACCCTTGTTAGAAAGGGCAAAAGTTTTTTTAGCAATTAAGATTGTTCGGCTGCTTGTTACCTAAAAAAAGTAGCATAAATGTGAGAAAACAATATAAATGTAAACAAAGTGTATTTTGCATACCATACAAATACAAATCACGTATAATGTACTAAATGCCCAAAATACAACAGAAAAAATAGGTTCAGGCTATGCCCATTGCAGAACTTTGGGAAACAATAAAAAGTATATAAAATAAAAAAGGAGTTTTGAGAACTGAAAATAAAGTTTGATTTCTGGTGCATAATGGGCTTCAACAAAACTTTATATATTTTTGTTGATTGCATGTTTAAAGTGCTCAAAAGTCTCAAAAAAGCTTAAGCACATATTGAAAATAGTACTTTGATTAACTTGGGGCACTTTTATTGGAAAAGAAAAAAATGAAAAGATGATTAAGAAAAGGCTCAAATTAAATTGACAATCGACTTAGTGCGATTCCTATCCTGATTGAATGAAATTCGTATGAACAAATTTCATCATAAAGACATTTGCACATTAAAAAAGATTATTTTGCAAAAATAATGTAAGTGAATTTTCTGAAATTTTGCGCACAAGATATTGATCTAGACCTATTCAATAAGACATTGGATATAAATTCAATGATTGAGATTCTGGGCAGTCAAATATATTTCACAATATATATTTTATATTCTCAAAGCTTCTTTTGATCTTTGGAAGTAGTTAAATGCGAACATAACTTCGACGTCGTTTTTCTTTCAAATGACCCGAAATGCGATTTGCTTTTTATTCAGATTATAAAACCACTATAGTGAGTAATGTGGCGTAAAGAATCGTATTAAGTTGGCAAGTGATATTTAATACTAATGTGACATTTCGAACCAGGACATATAAGAATTATAAATTATAAGTTTTTAGGAAACAGTACTTCTTGCATATCAGACTGGCGTTTCCGTTGATTTTACCCATGCCGGAAATTTCATCTGCATGGGGGGCCGCCAGATGAGTCGCGTGCTGACAATGGCACGTTTATTAGGATGACGTCATTTACCGTTTGAATGAAGTTGTAATTCATACGCTGTTTAGAAAAGTAGTTAAGTTTAAAATACAAATTTAAAATATAAATGGAATATGAAGAATATGCAGAGAGAATGCCTACCCTTAACCATAATCATTTTTAAAACAAACAAGGAAACAGGCTTCTGTTTGTCTGAAGAAACTATAAGTACTTGTTGTATCTGAATACATTTTTTGCATGATCTGTATGTGGACGAAACAGCTAATAATTTTTTGACTTTATGAAAGCGTTACTTTTATGTATCAAGCACTTGAATTACATAAAAGCTATTGTTAGCTGAGTGGGTATGATATGTGGCTGTTATCAAATTTTTCATAAAGATTTGCATATCTTTCAATAATAACTGTGTTAAATGTATATATCAAACGCTGTACTGATTTTGCTTTGATGTTTACATATATGATTTGTACTTTTTTGTTATACAGTCCGACCCCGGTTATTCGACAACCCTTATTCGAATCCCGCATTATTCGAAGTAGATTGGCGGTCCCGTTTTTATCTCATAAAATCAAAAAAAATACGAGCTTTTTTTTGAAATCATTTTTCCGAATACCCCATTTTTTGAAGTAAAATTCGTCCCCGATTAACAATTAAAGAAAAATTTCACACCTATTATTCAAGCCAGTCTGATTTTTTTCGAAAACCAGCTAATTTGCCAGTCCCCTCGCTACAGGTCGAATGTGAAAAATATTAAAAGTCATGCGTGCATTTGACAGTCATATAATAACTCTTTGTGTTTCTTTATAACTTTTAAATTTCCGAAAAAAAACAATCAAAAAGTGTCCATTTTTTTACTTTATTGCTTAAAAACGGGAATTTTTTTCATACATACCTTTTGTAAATTGTCAAAACATCCAAAACATTTTTTTTTAATTGAACCTACATGAAAACCTTTTTTCCTAAACGAAAAACCAAGTTTAGCTTAAATTACCGTATGACAAAACGGGGCCATTATAAAGGCTTTGCCGAATCGAAACGAACATCATCAGTAGAAAAAATGCAAATTAATTTATGTCTTCAATGTCAAACAAATTTTTACGATCTTTTCTTAAATTTTTTTCCCAATTATTACAGGAATAAGTGTTTGTAAACGTCTGTTTTGCTCATGATTGGTCAAATGGAGAGTTTTCGTCTATCAAAATATTCCGATTTCATTTTCGAACCATCGATTATTCAAAAATACTCATCCCCAGCTTTGAATAAATGGGTTGTAATTTCAATTTGGATGGATTTCAAAATTGTTGAAAATAAAAAGCAAATTATCGATTAACATAATGATACTATCAATTCCATTTTTATTTCATTTATCTGATCATTTTCTTATTTTTTGTGTCTATCCATTACCATATGACATGTAAACACTTTTTATGCATCATTTCAAATTACTATTATTATGTACAAGCCTTCAAATAAATTTTGTTCAATATAAAATTTTCGGTCGTATTGAAATGACTTATACATGCATAAATTATATATATTTAATATTGTTGAGCATCGATATAACCATAATTATTTATGCTTACTGATAATATATAAATTTCTGGATCAAAATTGAGAATACATCCACGAAGAGGACCGAAGTAGCATTTTGTCACCAGCTTTACTGTTTCTTTTTCTTACAAAGCACGCCATCTTGCATCATTTATCTTAGAAACAAATACAGAAATTGGGGTTAACGTTTTTAAACCTGAATTTTTAATTTCACCATTCTTTCTTTTAAAAATGGGTTTGAATTCGAATTCTGCGTAATCAGTGCAAGGGGGACTCGAAGATGCTTCAATTACAACTACCGGTCCATGAACAGACTCAATTACCCGGTCCAACAATTACTTTTTTTTCATTTTAAGTTTGTTAGGAATTTCCCTATTTTCTAAAACCTTAAAGCAAACTGACAAAAAGAGGTAAAAAACCATCTCCCTATCTATCAAATTCCCCGATGAAAATTCAAATGTACTGTAAATTACTCGTACATTAAACATTCTTAAAATTTTTTGGGGAAATATTTTATTCCATTGGTTTCCATTAACAAATTTTAGGTACATTTTAGGTGGATAAAGTGCAATTCTTATTTTTTTTTTTAAAAAGCATTGAAATGCAATTCAATTTTGTTAGCATCAAATTTTTAAAATTTATATTTTTTTTCTGTATGTCGCAATTTTATACCACCTTTAAAAAATTTTTGCCAAAAAAACTTTTTTTTAAAACCCCAAATTTTTTTTTTTTTTTTTTTTATGAATTTAAAAAAATGGTTTTCTTTGTTAAAACAAAAAAAGCCGGAAAATTTTTATTAAAATCTATTTAAAATCCCTCCCTTTAAGGGTTTTTATTTTATTTTTCTTTATTTTTTTAAAAAATTTTGAAAAATCCGAAACAATAACTAATAAAATGGCAAAATTTAATTTTTTTTCGTTTGGGTTTTTAAAAATCCTAATAACACCAAAGGCTCAAAAAAAAATAAAATTTTTATAGGCCCTTTGAAAAGGGGGAACTAAAATTAATAAGCCTGGTGGCGGGGGGGTACGCCGGTTTCCAATTTTTTCCGGACATATCCCTACATTATGAATTTAATGAAACTTTTAAAATTTCCCACTATAACATTCCCACAAACCCGGGCTCTAGTAAATCAAGGGCACACTTAATTTATTGAAAAAAGCTTGTCCGGAGCAAAACTCCACATGTATAGAGGGGTTTCAAAATTACTTGGCACAAATTTCACCTTTTTAGGGGAGTGTCCCCCCCCCGCAAGATCAGGTCCTTCGGCCAATCAAGGTCACACATAAGGTCAAATTAGATAAAAATATGAAGATGTGTATATGGAACATTTAGTCATCTTTATTAGTAGGGTTGTAACACAAATGGTCATTATAAAGATACGGCGTGGATACATATATAATTTACAATATATACAAAAACAAGGTCACTAAATGAAAAATCCAGATTTTGTCCGGAGCATATCTCCACAGTATTGAGGATTTTTTAATGAAACTTCATAAAAGTTCACTCTATATAAGACAGTGTCGCACCAAATGAACCAGTCTTTAGGTCAAAGTCAAGGTCACACTTTAGGCTCATTGAAAATGCTTGTCCGGAGCAAAAAACTCCACATGTATAGAGGGATTTCAATATTCTTGGCAATAAATTTAAACCATTGAACTGAGGACCGAAGTTCCGCACAAATTCAGGTCATTCGGCCCAAGTCAAGGTCACCAAAAGGTCAAAGTTCAATAAAAATATGAAATGTTATATGGACCATTTATGTCATCAATTTATTGAGGATTTAACAAAATGGTCCATTATCAAGACTATGGTTTGATAATATAATATTTAGGTCAAATATACAAGGTCAAGTCACTAAATTATGAATGAATATCCAGATTTGTCCGGAGCAATCTCCTACACGCATGGAGGATTTTTTAATGAAAATTTTAGAAATGTTCACCATTATGAGAAGCCATGCACTCACATGAACTAGTCTCTAGCAGGGTCAAAATTTTAAGGTCAAAACACTTAAGCTCATTGAAAAAACGCTTTCCGGAGCAAAACTTCCACATGCATAGAGGATTTCAATATAACTTGGCAACAAATGACACCATTTGGGGGGAGTTCCCACAAAATTCAGGTCCCTGAGCCAAGTCAAGCACAATAAGGTCAAAGTTTAGATAAAAATATGAAGATGTGTATAGGGGGGATTTAATTTTTTTATTGAGATTTAAAAAAATGTCTTATCATGACTATGGGTATGACACATTACTTTAGGGCAATATATGCAAGTCAAGGGGCACTAAAAGGGGAAAAATCCAATTTTTCTGGAGCATATCTCCTACAGTTTGGGAAAAATTTTTTTAATATGGAAATGCACCCCCAAAATTTTATTCTCCCTGCATACCGGCCCCGGTCAAAGGTCAATCACACTTAAGCTCATTGAAAAAAGCTTCGGAGCAAAATTTTACACATTGGGATTCAATTAACTTGGCAAAATTTACCATTTGAGGGGTGTCGCACGCAAAAAATTTAACCCTGCGACCAAATCAAGTTACACATAAGTCAAAGTTCAGATAAAATTTGAAAATGGGATAGGGGAATTTCATCATTTATTATGGGTTTTCCAAAAGTAACTATTATGACTACAGGGTGTGACACATTTAATTTAGGTTAAAATATTTGCAAGGCAAGGTCACTGGAGATGATTAAATATCCAGATGTTGTCCGGAGCATATTTTCTACATGCATGGAGGAATTTTAATGTTACTTTATAGAATTGTTCACCCACCATGAGACGTAGTGCCCTGCACATGAACCAAGTCTCTAGGTCAAAGGTGAAGGTCACAGTTAGAGCTCATAGCAAAACGCTTGTCTGAGCAAAAACTTCTACATGCATAGAGGGATTTCAATATAATTTGGCACAAATGTTCATCATTGTGAGGCTGAGTGCCGTGCATAAAATTCAGGTCCCTGCGACCAAAGTCAAGGTCACACATCCTGTGCATATCTTCCCTACTGATTTTTTAAGGTTCATTAACAACACAGTGCCAAGGATAAAAACTTGCTTGCTGGATAACACTTATCCATAATGCCCCCATCTCCATCTAAAGCTTTCGTAAACGGGCGTATTTTGTGACTATGGCACCCTTGTTAGAAAGGGCAAAAGTTTTTTAGCAATTAAGATGTTCGGTGCTTGTTACTAAAGAAAGTAGGCATAAATGTAGAAAAACAAAGTAAATTAAACAAAGTATATTTTTCCCAAACCCTAAAATATAAATCACTATAACTTACTAAATCAAAAACAACAAAAAAATTGTTCAGGGTTTCCATTTAGTAATTTTTTGGGAAAAAATAAAATATATAAAAATAAAAAATTTTGAGAACGAAAATAAATTTTTTCGGTCATAATGGGCCTTCAAAAAAAACTTTAAATTTTGTTTATTGCATTTTAAAAGGGGCTCCAAAAGGGCTCAAAAAACTTTAAGCACATATTGAAAAAAATACTTTATTAATTGGGGCCCTTTTTGGAAAAAAACATGAAAAAATATTAAAAAATGCTTTAAATTAAAATTTAAATCATTAGGGGGATTTCCCATCCTGATTAATAATTCGTATGAACAAATTTCATCATAAAGACATTTGCACATTAAAAAAGATTATTTTGCAAAAATAATGTAAGTGAATTTTCTGAAATTTTGCGCACAAGATATTGATCTAGACCTATTCAATAAGACATTTGATATAAATTCAATGATTGAGATTCTGGGCAGTCAAATATATTTCACAATATATATTTTATATTCTCAAAGGCGTTCTTTTGATCTCTTGTTGAAGTAGTTAAATGCGAACATAACTTCGACGTCGTTTTCTTTCAAATGACCGAAATGCGATTGCTTTTTATTCAGATTATAACCACGTATAGTGACGTAATGTGTCGTAAAGAATCGTATTAAGTGGCAAGTGAATATTTAATACTAATGTGACATTTCGAACCATGGACATATAAGATTATAAGATTATAAGTTTTTAGGAAACAGTACTTCTTGCATATCAGACGGGCTTTCCTTTGGGGTTTCCCCAGCCGGAATTCATCTGGCAGGGGGGTCCAGATGAGTCCGTCTGTTACAAGGGCACTTTTTAGGAAACGTCATTTACCTTTATGAATAAGTGTAATTCATACGCTGTTGTAAGAAAGTAGTTAAGGTTGTAATGATACAAATTTAAAATATAATGGAATATGGAAGAATATGCAAGAAAAAATATCTAACATATGTTTGCGGTTCGGATCGGAATATCCGTCCCTCGGTCACCCGCCCATGGGCTGTAACTCGGCAAGCCTCGTTACCGCCCAAAGGGCGGGTCACCTCGGGACGGATATTCCGATCCGAACCGCAAAATATGACAGATATTATTAATATTTCGATCCATCAGTAAACTTCCAATAAAAACTGGATTGCGTTTTTAACACTTGCTTGTTGACTGCTTCCTGTCTTTATCAGTACTCCAGGCAGTGAGAATTGTAAAAGTCGAAAGAGAATCACATTACACGCCACGCCCACCTCAGAATATTAATCTATGACGTATGCCAAATATATTGAACAAACTGTATTTAAGTAGAGATATAGTGTTATTTTAAAAAAAAAACTCAAAATGTCAAGTGTCCAATAAAACAAATTTCATCTCGATTTTAACTCGATTTGCAGTAGAAAACAGCTGACTGCGATTTTCATGTGCATGCACGTGCACGGACCAGTAAATATTTCTATATTTTATTAAGCCTTTCAGTTTATGTCAATAAGAAAAAGACGTTGGAATTTGTTTTCTTCAGTTTTCTTCACTTTTGACATGCCTAGAATTCAGCAAAATTAACGCGAACGTGTCATTGCATTCTTAACGCTGGTATGACGATGAATGCCGTCGCTATAGATATTGGATGTTCTACTTGTGCTATTCGACACCATAGGCAACGTTTTCAAGCAACAGGACTTACAGAAGATCGACCACGCAGTGGACGTCCGCGCGTCACGACGCGTGCAAATCCCGCAATATTCAGAACACCCACCTGATGTGTAATCACTTCCAAACTGCCACTGTTACTGATGCTAACACCCCTGGTACACATACCAACCGTTTATCTGCCCAAACTGTGCGCAATCACTTGCGCGAGGGTGGGCTACATGGAAATCGACCCTATGTTGTTTTCTGAAGCGACGTCTCCGCGTAAATAATGTTAATTGGGCACATACACACGAACGCTTGCTTTCACAACAATTGAAAAGCGTTCATTTCTCTGGCGAGTTGAGGTTTTCCATTCATCGAACTGATGACAGGGTTCGAGTATACCTTAGGAGAAATGATCGTTATGCCGACTCCTGCGTGCCTGAACAAGATCGTTTTGGGGGTTGGTGTTCTGTCTTTGTCTGGTCAGGCATTGCACATGGCGTTCGCACTAATCTCGTCGTTATCGAAGGGATTTGAATGACAAAAGCTACCGAGAGGCGTGTTATCCCACTGTTTCAAATAATGCCAATATCACTCTTTTATACATAATAAAGTCATACAGCTCGGGACACGGTGAATAAAATAGCCCTGATATAAATCCCATCGAACACCTTTGGGATAATTCGGACCTGCGTGTTACTAGACGTCGCCCTTTTCCACCGTCATACGTCATTCAGCTAAGACAAACCTTAATTCAGGAATGAAACAACATTCCACAAGCCGAAATCAATACGCTGATCCGTTCTAGCAGACAGTTCTTCATGCTGAAGGTGGTCATACCCAATATCAATTTGTGATTTTGTTAGGCGACCCCTTCTGCATTTTAACTACCATTTCACTTTTTTTACAAACCCTACGCAATAATTATTTTCACAAAAATCCCATAAAAATACACTTTGAAAACATATAAATCTGAGATACCATAGTGCATCGATAAAATATATGTGGATTTCCGCTAATCCATATGTGCGCTTTAACTCGAAATGTGAGGGAGAAAATAGGTAAATCACATGGTAAGTTTTCAACTTTTTAAACATTTACATAAAATCCAAATCCAAATCTTTTTTAAGAAAATCAAGATGTGATTCTACCCTACATTCCTCTATACGTACCCATTTTTGTTCCGGATTTTTATACAGTTTTCGTGGAGATATTCTTTCCGTCGTGGGTTCTGGTGTGCTATGCTTATGAAGAAAATGTCGCTAAACTAACTTAAAATTCATCTGAGCTCCATAGGCTACGAAGAGATCCATAGGTGCATGATGCAACAATCATCATCATAATATCTGATCACTTCCTTAAAGCAATCAATGTTTTAATATTTTGTGTATCATTCTGTTATAAAAACTAATATTCGAAATAAACAGATCGTCGAGCTTGAATAACATCATTTGTTAAAAAGATAAAAGACATTTAGCATACTCAATGCATTGATTATAGCTATGTTTGAAAGTCAGAGACTATTTCAAACGTATATGAGCCGCGTCACGACAAAACCAACATAATGGGTTTGCGACCAGCATGGATCCAGACCAGCCTGCGCATCAGCGCAGTCTGATCAGGATCCATGCTGTTCGCTATCAGTTTCTCTACATGTAATAGGGTTGGTAAACGAACAGCATGGATCCTGATCAGACTGCGCGGGTGCGCAGGCTGGTCTGGATCCATGCTGGTCGCAAACGCATTACGTTGGTTTTGTCGTGACACGGCTCACATGTATGGTAGCTTCTGTATTGTCACTTATGTAAATAACAGTTAAAATGAGGTTAAAGAAAGTAACTTAAACGCCCTTGTCGCTTGTTTCATTAAAAATATTTCGAATTATTCTATACCTAAGTACAATATTAGTATTTGGCATGGATTGTTGTTTCCATAGAGTACCTTTATTTTGTATTATGAGAAATTTCTAGAAAAAAATCAAGGATAGTACAAACATAAAAACCGTCGGAATTAATCGGTAGCACTTACTTATACCATTCCACGCTTTTTTTTCAATATCATGATCATTTTTAAGATGTTGAACAGTTAAGATGTTTTTATTCTGGCGGATTTTCGAAGTTTGTGAAGTTGGCAGCCAAGCAGTCTGGCAGCCTAAAGAAAACTGAAAATAGTACAAACATGAAAATCGTCGGAAATGCATTTGTGACACTTACTTAGACCTTTCTACGCTTTTTTTTCAATATCGTGATATAGTTTATGATGTTGAACTGTTTTGTTTTTTTTATTAATTTTTCAACCTGCATGATGCTTTGAAATTTGTGAATTTAACAGCCTAGCAGTCTAATGAAAACTAAGGATAGTACAAACATGAAAACCGTCGGAAATAAATCGGTAGCACTTACTTATACCATTCCAAGCTTTTTTTTTTTACATCATGGGCATTATTTTTACAGATGTTGAATATTCGTTTTTTTTTTTTTCTGACGGATCATCGAAATGTGTAGCCTAGCAGCCTGAAGAAAGCTAAGAATAATACAAACATGAAAACCGTCGGAAATGCATCTGCGACACTTGCGTAGACCATTAAATTGACTTAAAAGCGAATGACGCATGTACTAAATCATTGCTAAACGAATAAAATCCTATTTTAAATAGCAAATAATTTGTTCCGGAACACTTTATTCTGTTTACATACATTATTCATTTGTGTTAATTAACATTTTTTTCGAGAATCAACCATATAATAATGAAAGCAATATAATTTTACTATTGATAAATTTGATAAAAATGTTTCATACGATATAGATTTAAACATTACCCTTTAACCAACATTTAAACATTATAAAATTCATACTTACCCTTTTTAAAGAAGTAAATATTTACTTGCTTCTGCGGCATGATGTGCCTTAAATTCAAATACGCTTGCGATTTGTAAATATTAAAACAAGGACAGAACATTTGCACGAGTAATCCAAACTATATTCTTCATGGAACTATATATTTCTTGAAGAGGTAAATTTACAATACCTTAGAGAAATGTTAATCATATCCATATATATGTAAATTGGACGCATGTTGATCATGAATACTTAAAATATTAGTCTTATAGTCAATTAATGAGCATCGTCTCAAGGTGCTTGTTTTCTGCTCATTATTGTATAGATTATATGACAATATAATATTGACTTTATGGGAATTTCATGACTTATATATTGATATATTCTTGAGAAAAATCTGTGTCTAACTGAATAGAAAAAAGATTGAAATCCAACCAGTATATAAATGGTATTTTTTGAAATTATGGTATTGTGGACGCGCAAAAGTGACCTCAGAAAAAAAGCGTGCTTATTTGGTGTTTAAACATACAAATAGATGTCTGAGTACCGCTTCCATTTTCCTTCCATTGAAAACTCATTTGGTAGGTATTATCATATTAAGATAGTCCAAGTTTCACAAACTATTTTGTTTTATTACTGCAGTATTTTATTGTTTGTACAGAAGTCGATTATGAGTTCGTTCACCATCCGAGTAAGGTAAGAACGTATATAATGCCCTTTATCATTATATTTATACATTTATTTCCTTCAGGGGTCATGCATTTGACAACCCAGACCGAAGAAGAACTGAGGTCGATTTCTGGGAGAAGTTATTGTAAAAAAACGTCGATAATATATGGCTTAATGATACCTAAAGCTCGTCATCAAATGCAAAATGATTATTAATAGTGAGATTTTATCACGTAAATAAATATGTATACGTTACTTTGAAAAATGACTTCTCCAAGTATCCCCACACCCCCAACCATCCACCCACCCCCTAAAATTAATAAATAAAGAAAGAAATATCAAGACTTATCATCATTGTCAGGAATCTACGCGATTATAATAGCCGCGTCACGACAAAACCAACATAATGTTGCGACCAGCATAGATCCAGACCAGCCTGCGCATCCGCGCAGTCTGATCAGGATCCATGCTGTTCGCTATCAGTTTCTCTACATGTAATAGAGTTGGTAAGCGAACAGCATGGGTCCTGATCAATCTGCGCGGATGCGCAGGCTGGTCTGGATCCATGCTGGTCGCAAACGCATTACGTTGGTTTTGTCGTGACGCGGCTCATATTTAGTTCAGCAAAAAGGGTTCACATCACAATGGATTATTCACAAATTTTTATCCCATCATTTCATTATCTTAAGATTGCTTAGAATATGTATATTTTATTAAGTTGAATTTAGTAACGTTATTCAGTTTTTGCTGTTATTTTTTCGGGGGAAAAAAACAACTACTAAATATCCATATTTCGTAAAAATAAAGTTGGCTCTATGACATTATTTAGTTTTGATCTAAATCCAAATAAGATATTTATCATAAATATGGTTATAAATGATTTGGGTAGAAATATAATTTGTTTTCTATTAAAAGTTAAAAAAGAATACTTAAATGTATTTTCCTATACAAGTCTATGTAAACAAGATATGTTTTTAAAACATGTATGCCCCCTATCGGCAGCCAATTAGTCATGTGATCAGGTTATTATGCATGACTTCTGACCCAGTGAATAAACAATTAATAAGGGTTATCTAGTATCTACTGGTCATGACTAGTCACAAGGTAATAATTATTGTGACCCCATAGGTTGTAGTTATTACAAATCTTACCAAATAATATATGCATAAATTTTATGAATCATGTAGGCCTCATTAATGACAGCCAAGTTGTTATATTACATAAGACCTTCAAATGTGTATACCAAAAGCATTTTTAGTTTAATATAAAAATATCAACCAAGGCAACTTGAGTTGTTGAGTTATTGGTCAGAAGCCGTCATTAAGTACAAGGTCAATATGACATTGACCCCTTGACCCCAAAATTAATAGGGGTCATCTACTGGTCATGACCAATCACCATATCAAAGTTTGAAGTTCCTAGGCCTAAGCGTTCTTTAGTTATTGATCGGAAACCGTTTTTACCTACAAGGTCAATGTGACCTTGACCTTAAACCCCTTGACTCCAACATCAATAGGGGTCATCTGCTGGCAATGACCAATCACCATACCAAGTTTGAAGTTCCTAGGCCTAAGCGTTCTTTAGTTATTGATCAGAAACCGTTTTTACTTACAAGGTCAATGTGACCTTGACCTTTGGCATCTTGACCCAAAACTCAATAGGGGTCATCTGCTGGTCACGACCAATCATCATACAAAGTTTGAAGTTCCTAGGCCTAAGAGTTTTTAGTTAATTGATCGGAAACCGTATTTACCTACAAGGTCAATGTGACCTTCACCTTTGACCCCTTGATCCCAAAATCAATAGGGGTCATCTGCTGGTCATGACCAATCACCATACCAAGTTTGAAGTTCCTAGGCCTAAGGGTTCTTTAGTTATTGATCGGAAACCGTTTTTACCTACAAGGTCAATGTGACCTTGACCTTTGACCCTTAACCCCAAACTCAATAGGGGTCATCTGCTGGTCATGACCAATCACCATACCAAGTTTGAAGTTCCTAGGCCTAAGGGTTCTTTAGTTATTGATCGGAAACCGTTTTACCTACAAGGTCAATGTGACCTTGACCTTTGACCCCTTGACCCCAAAATCAATAAGAGTCATCTACTGATCATGACCAATCACCATATCAAGTTTGAAGTCCCTAGGCCTAAGCGTTCTTTAGTTATTGATCGGAAACCGTTTTTACCTACAAGGTCAATGTGACCTTGACCTTTGACCCCTTAACCCCAGAATCAATAGGGGTCATCTGCTGGTCATAACCAATCACCGTACCAAGTTTGAAGTTCGTAGGCCTAAGGGTTCTTTAGTTATTGATCGGAAACCGTTTTTATTCAAGAGGTCAATTTGACCTTGACCTTTGACCCATTGACCCCAA
Organism: Ruditapes philippinarum; assembly: GCF_026571515.1. Taxonomy (NCBI): domain Eukaryota; kingdom Metazoa; phylum Mollusca; class Bivalvia; order Venerida; family Veneridae; genus Ruditapes; species Ruditapes philippinarum. The sequence continues at coordinate 16,599 of NW_026861929.1, read as the reverse complement.
AATCAATAGGGGTCATCTACTGATCATGATCAATCACCATACCAAGTTTAAAGTTCCTAGGCCTTAAGGTTCTTTAGTTATTGATCGGAAACCGTTTTTGCTTACAAGGTCAATGTGACCTTGACCTTTGATCCCTTGACCCCAAAATCAATAAGGGTCATCTACTGGTCATGACCAATCACCATACTAAGTTTGAAGTACCTAGGCCTAAGGGTTCTTTAGTTATCACTCGGAAACCATTTGGTCTACGGACCAACGGACCGACGGACCGACAAGTGCAAAGCAATATACCCCCTCTTCTCCGAAGTGGGGGCATAACTAAGTGACCCCAGAGACGGGACCAATTTTGAAAACAGTAATTTTCTATGCATAATATTTTATTTAACTATATTTTGTGAAACACTCTCGCTAAATTTTGAAATACAGTTCAAAAGACGACAAATTTAGTTGCATTAGTATAGATCACCTGCGAGTGTTGCTGTTGTTTTTAAAGACGTCACGATGTAGGCTTAAAGACGACTACATGCGCATACCTCCAGATATTATCGGTACAATGTATAAATAAATGCCTGTTGGACCGATTAATAAAAATAAAATTGGGTCGGTATAAAATGAAACTGTTAACAAATTCAACATATTCTATCAGTTCATTTGTTTCATTAATTCAAGCATTATTGCATAAATTTTATGATCAAAATGCAATATAAAGACCATTAACAATCAAACATATATCTTAATACATGTAAGGGATTTTGACAGAAGCACTAGATGCTTATTAAAGTTAATCTCGATAACTGATTACAACAATTAGTAATACATGGCGTGAAGATGGACATACTACATTAAGTGTATTATTAAGATTGGTCAAATGGAATTACTTGGGTACTATTTATTTTATGCTTAGTATCATTACTTTCTTTTTCTCGTCCCCATAACTTCGAATATGCATAAAAGAGCATGAAGTTGTTAACAAATATAGGTATGATTACAGCAATCACGCAAACACCAGTTATTGCACAAAGTACCCCGACCAACCTTGACAACGGTTGCTTAGGAACCATATCTCCATACCCTACCGTAGTCATGGTGATCAAAGACCACCAAAATGCATCAGGAATGTTTGGAAAATTTGGGTCTCCGGAAAAATATATGAAAGTCGAAAATAAGAGCATAGCAACAAACAGAAAAAGCGACATGTGCATAAGCTCCACACCGCTTGCCTTGAAAGCGTAAAGTAATACACGAAACCCAACTGGACTTTCCACGAGACGGAACATTTGTAAAATTCTAACTACTTGTAAACAATGTAAGATGTCAAGAACGGATGCCTCATATTTTTCTCTGGGAGAAATTGCCTCTACTATATACTTAGCATACATTACAGCAAGTGCAAACACGTCAACCCAGTGTAGAAATGAGTACAAAAGTTTACACCTAAAGGGACATACAACTATTCTTACAATCAAATCTATTGTGAAAAAAGCAATGCTGAAAAATTCAATAACATCTAAGAAAACAAATCGTGCGCGTGTGTTTTCTGGTAACGGTACTGTATTCAAGCTGTCTTCTGCTTCAGCTTCATTATTGACTGGTTCCGAATCTGTTGGTTCTTCTGGTGTAGGCTCTGGAGTTGTTTGAACGCCTGTTGTTGTGGCATTAATCCACTCTGTTTCTGCTTCCGGTTCAGCTTCTGATTCCACTTCCGGTTCTGCTTCTGATTCTACTTCCGGTTCAGCTTCTGATTCCACTTCCGGTTCAGCTTCTGATTCCACTTCCGGTTCTGTTTCTGATTCAACTTCCGGTTCTGGTAATGATTCAACTTCTGCATCAGACCTTGATTCTTCCTCTGCTTCTGCATCTATATTGCTTGTGTCATAAAAATGGTGACTATATATGTCCCATTCCTCGCCGAAATAAACTTTCCATTCATGAATATTAAGCGGTCGCTGGAATGTATGGTGTGTTCCGGCTACCAGCGCAAATAGGGAAACTGTGATGATAATCATATGTAGAATGAAATAAATCTGAAAATTGGAGAAAGGAAAACACAAATAAATGAGTGAATGATTAAAATTATTAACACATACGTTTACTAGTCTACTGTCTTGTATAATATTATTTGCCTTTTTACAAATCAGTATATTTATTTATTATGTCAGCTATACATGCGCATTTACATCTAAATCCAGTAAGTTTTATTTTAATTGATTTGTTCATCTTTTTCTTCTTCAAAAAAATAGGAATAATTCTAAGTAATAATGTCTCATCAATATGAAAGTAAAAAAAGAACAATAGAACTTATAAAACTTACTTTTGAGTAATATGAGTGATAAGGTTCGTTTAGAATCAACCATATCTTTGCCTGAATGCCCTGCCAGCCGGCGTGATAACTCAAGTCATCCAGAATACGTTTTTCTTCAGTCTTCCTCCTTTCATCTCTCTCAAGTATCTATTGTTGAAAAACAGCGACTCTAACATGGATGTATTAAAGCTAAATTCTTACATTTAAAGTGAATCGGTCTATTATTAAAGGTCTACAATACTAAATAATTACGTTGATAGTATAAAGTGTTAGACATAACAACAAATCACGTAAGAATTATACATGGAAGTTGTTGGCAAGTGTGAGATACATGATCCGACATTACATATACATATATCTATATAGCAGATAACAAAGTGTTTTAGAACAATATAAAATTATTTACCACATACATCGGCTATTCCAAATCACACAGAACTTTGTCAACATTTTCTAATTAACATTTCAAACATCATTTAATAAGAATATCCAAATGATACATTTCTATTGTTTTATCAATATTTGATTATTAATGGAAATGTGCCCATTGTAGAAAAATCCACTTTAAAATAAAAGAAAGTGGAATTGATCAATCCTGCTATAAAGCTAAATGTGACAGAAAGAAAATACATTTGTATAGGAAATCATGTTGATTTAAACAAGTTTGTTTCAGCTCTATTGCGAAACAAGTTCTTGCAACTTATATTAATCACTTTCGAGTCCGCTTCCTAGAACCAACCAGCACTGATGTCATATGAAGAAAATTGGCAGTGACCCGATTAGGGCTCGAACCCATAATCCCTGGGTTGAGAGGCAGACAATTTAACCACTAGGCCACCGATGCACTTAAATGTAAATTATGTTTAAAACTGGTATCAGAATTCAAATCACTTAATCACTTAAAATGCTAATTTATGGGTACCTTCAGTGCATTTTGGTCATCAAAATATGTCATATACTTAACGAAGCAACACTTTGCTAAATCTGTTTCCTCAATTCCCCAGAAGTTTAGCTCTTTACGAAAAATTGATGGACACATATCACTCGGAATATGTAGCTCTCCTCCTAAGTGCTCGTAAAATATTGCTTGAAATACACGAGAATCTCGTGCAACAAACACTTCCCCTTCCAATGCATGCAAATTATTTCTAAATTTAAGCGGCACTTTATTTCTTATGTTTAACCATACTGTGTTAAATACTTTAAATTTAGTTCCACTGATATTGACAACTTGAAATACAACTTCAGTAGGTTCCCCGTGATTTGCCGGATTTTCCATGTTATAACGCATCTTAAAGTGGCGCAAAGTTACAAAAATATTAACGTATAGACTTCAGTAAGGGAGTTATATACTGTTGAACAGCCAGTAACCTATCCAATTAGGTTTTATTTATAATAGTAACCGAATGCCATAGACGCGTGTATTTCTGCTAATGATTCAACACAATTATATAGAAATATTTATTGTATATTACATCGTTAGTTCATTATTCCTGTATAATTTGTAACGAATAGCAGTTTTCCCTACTGTTATCTTTACATAAATATACATGAATAATACAAAGACATTATATTATTCATGGCAATACATACTCTAATTTAGTGCGAATTACCTTCACGTAATTATAGGGTCAAATATCCTCAGGGTTATGATAAAAACATTCTAGAAAGATGTTTCAGTACAAGTTTACTTGATAAAGAACTTATTTATTGACCAACATGTAAAAATTGAGTCATCTAGTGATATAATAAATATGCCTACCCGATCTGGAACTAGACGTACATGACCACACCGTATTACTGGTTCCAGTATTGACAGATTGCTGCATTGACGACAGATGTCCACAATTTACTGATTTATGAATTTGACTGATATATTGATATGTCAAAAATTGCTGTAAATTTACTGTCCATTGACTAGAAATACTGTTGTGTAATTTTGACTCATTTCTCGGGTAAAAAATAGCTCGAGCGGGTTAAAAGTGACATACCTTCTCGTAAAAAATGATTTTTCAATTTTTGTTAAATCTTCCTCTCCATATTTTTTTTGTTGCTTTAATATATGTATCTCAAATTTTACAAACAATAAATTGTTTATACTGAAAATCTACAAAATTAAAATATTCGTAGTGGCATCTGCCATAATAAATAGAGATATTTTTCTGCGTACACTTGTGTGTTTGCTTTATTTCATTTTTTGCTTGGAATTATTCATAAAATGGTAGGCCTATTTAATCATTCTCTTAAAAAGAATATTGTTTTATGTTCGACCTTCTCCGGTCATCAACGGTCACCAGTTTCCAAAGACCTTCTTCTATATTTATCGATTATTGTCAACTATATTCCTGATACAAACGTTTATTTATTGAAAATAGTTAAATGAAATATCTTTATATCATTTAAAATGTTCCCCGCAGGTAACCATTTTACTTGTCATATTTTGGTAATGTTATGGTAAGACAGTATGGAACACGCTGCTTTTTTTAATGATACGGAACACACCGTTTTGTTTGTTGTTGTATTTTTTTACTCTGTTCCAATTTGTTATGTTCTCGTATTCGAATATGTAATATTTCTCTTTAAAATGTGTTTTTTTTTTTTCAAAGCAACACAAAAGGCCATCCATTAGTCCGATATATTGGTATATTATCATCATCTAAACTTAAATATATTTAACTTTGATTAAGTATTTCATTTTGAATTTTATGCATAAAAACTTCATAACAGTAGTTGTCTGTTGACAAATGCATTCACCAGCACATCACTTTCAAAATCTGAATGATTATGAACATTTTAACAATGAAGTATAGTACATTTTCAACGTGTATGACTTTGACACTTCAACGTTGATAAAACTGCAACGTTGCATAACAATTTTTAAATCCAAATATACATCTGGATGGAATTGAAATCTGACATGTATCAGTAACTCGATACAGTCATATCTTAGGTACACATGTTAGCATAACTAAGTTGATTCCTTATCATAATACCCTAGACCATGTTGACCTAGCGTCAGTTTTTTTTTCGATTTTTAGAAGTAATATTTTTTTGTGATTATTTAAGGTCGTTAACGTCAAACCAATTGCCTTTCACCGATGTAGTTCGAGCAAGTGTCATGTAAGAAATGCTATCCAGCTAGCTTACGCAACGTCGATTGTTCTACTAAGTGGCCCGTTTGTACCTGGAAAAAAACGCAGAAAGGGGCACCTGAGGACTTCTTCCATTCCACCCGTAAAGCTGGAAAGTCGCCATACGACCTGTAAGCCTACTGACTGTATTGATACGATCAAAACAAAATAAGTAAATTTTTAGTAGCAAAAACCAGACATGAACACTTATAAAACAATTTCAAAATGATTATGTAAATTGTAAAGATTGTGTAAAACTATTTGGGGTAGATATAGACTTTTTACTTAACTTTGATTAAACAGGTCACCAGAATGTGTAAAATAACTGAAAATAAATTACATATGCTTTTAAAAATTAGAAATTCTTTTAATTCCTTATTTATAAATCTTTATTAGGTCCAGTTTTAACTCATGTCCGTTAGTCTGGCATTTTTTGCTTTAAAACAAACACAGGAAAGCTTGAAAACTTCAGCATAGATCGAGCTCTAAGAATAGTTTTTCAATGATTTTAGCTCTACATATTACGCACTATGAAAACAGGTAAATATGCCTACACTACATTTATCAAGAATCAAAACTATAACCAAAAAGTGTTTAAATGCATTTACGTAAAATTACCTCGATCCATACATAAATGATTTAGTTCAATTCAAAAATTCAAATTTCTCTTTTAGGTATCAAACGTACAGTGTAGATATATACTAAGAATAAAAAAGTAACATATGGAAAGACTTCGTGTAGGTTTGAGGGCGCACAGATATGGAAGAGTCGCCCTAATGGCATCCGCAAGGTTGAACATTATCCTTGCTGTCCAAGTTCGTTTGTTAATTTAATTAAAATTTCTGTTTCTTCCGTTCATAAGAATATGCATGCAATTTCATTTTATTTAACTTTGTTATGTTATACTTTATGTGCTTTAAATAACATTTGTTCGTGCATTTTTGTTTTGTTTTATGCGCTACTTAAATAAAGTGAATTAAAATATTTTAGTAAATCTTTAATGATGCATAGATTTTAACCTACTAATTTATTTTGACTTTTGCTACATGTAATATACTATAATATAATTAAATTGTCAGCTCATTTATGCTATAGTGTTTTAATACATTTGAGCTGTTAGTCCTTTACAATATGTACTGTACATGTCACTATATTTTATTTTAAATTGTCATCTTATTGTATTAAATATTCTTTTAAAAATCTTACTACTTTTTTCAAACCTAACTTAATTGCACTAAGTTAAATTTATTTTACTTTCTCAGACTTGTTACAAGTTAGTTATATTGTTCACGTCTCTGTTAAAATAATGTCAGTATATAACTTATTAGCTAATGTTTTGAAAATCTTGTAATTTGTAACCGACTTAGGATATCTTGTATCTTTAGTATCACACATCCTATATCAAGATTTAGTGTACTGATACCTTAAATGTAACACGGGCATGCGTATAAATTACTTCCGTAAATTTATTTACTTCCGGGAAAGTTAGGAAAGTAAAATTTAACATTTCATGTTTTATTTGCATATTATTAGGTAAACTGCATACACTGAATGAAACATAAACGAAACAGATAAAGAACTTAATGGTATTTAAATGATTTCATCATTTTTATTGCTAAAACTCCTGATTTATTTTAATAAGTCGCTTAGTCAGTGTTAGTCAACATGTCAATTGATGTTAAATCTACTTTTTTGTTAGTCAGTATAATATGTGAAGTTTGTTCATTCATAAACGGATTTTGCAATGAACCAGTAAAGTGTGTATATAACTGCTATCCAACTGTCCCCTCCCCATCCCATTGTTCAGTGGAGATTAATGGTTTGTTTATTTGAGCCAAATATATAAAATTTGATTTACAAACTACAGAATCGAGACAGTTCATCCCACTGACATTTCACCCCTAGCTTTTTGCAGACACTCAATTTGATTGAGACACTTCACACCCCTCTCCCATTTTTATTTTGTGTTTTGCAGAATTTCAGAAATGGTGATAAAAAACTTGAAATGTAATCAATTAATCAGGGCTCACACTGGCTCAAATAAAATAATAGCCAATAATTTTAACTTAAAAAAATAATAGCCAAAAGTTCAGCGGACTATTCACGAATTAGCGATTAACAAGTTGACATAAGCAGTTGATTAAATAAACATTACATTTATATCTTTCAGTTTTATAAGGATTCTCAAATAAACTGATACATTTGTGTATATTGATAACTACCTTTTTTTAAATAGAACCACAACTTTAATTGTTATTATAGAACAGAATAAAAACGTTATAATTAGTATAATTACTGTATAACAATAATATTAAAGATTCATTATAACTTTACATAATGCTCTTATCAGACAACTTTTTTTGTTTGTTCTAATCAAATTTTGTCAGCTATAACCACTGTCAATTTCACACAGAACTGGAGTAGATCTAGGTCATATATATATTAGCCTATAGAAATAACACAAGTTTGCAAACTCATTCACAGAATGCAGCCTTTTTTCTGAATAATTTACTGAAAAATATCATCATCACCAATGTAATACAAATTTTCTGCCATAGTAGTAAAGATTTTTAAACAAAACATAGCTTAATTCACCTTTAAATAAATATCAAAATTATCGGTGTCGCGAAAATATGTGACAATCGGATTTTTCCTGTTTTCTTGAGAAATATTCACAATTTTGGTTGTTGTGCAAATAGTTGTTTGGAATTTAATACTTTTTAAATATTTTACCATTGTTTTCCACTGGCGATTTAGTCAAGTAGCTTAAAAAAAATCAAAATTTGCAATTACTGGAATTCACGGTAAATTTTGGGTAAGTCAATATCCAGTTTATCAATTTTAAAACGATTTTTGTGGCTAATTGACGGATATTTGATGGCTATTATAAATGCTGGACAATATCTTTAAAGTACTTATACAATTATACATCTTGCATGTATTTTATCACCTCGGGCAATATAGTTAGCAGCACGTGACCGGTAAAAAGTTGACACTCGATTAAATGCACCCTGCTGGTGTTAATTGGGACTACTGCATTCATTATCGATTTTTACACCTTATATAAACACTGTTGGAAGTAAAAAATAATCGCCAGATTTTGTAGCCAAAATGCAAAAATAATCGCAAATGGCGACTATGGCGACCGACAGCGTGAGCCCTGATTAATGGTGATCATAAAAAATGTCTGTCTATTCTTTTAACATATCTTAGTGCTCGCCAATTTTTTTAAGCCAATCACCGACGAGGATTTTTCAAATTTTCAGGTTTCAAATCTTAATAGAACAGATTTTATATAAACTGGACATTTTATATTATAAAACGCAAGTGGGCGGAGCTAAGTTTCGAAGAGCGCTAAAGTGAAATATACGCATGTGCAGAGATCTTGAAGTTTACTCCTACTAATCAATATTTATGCATCATGTTTTTTTCCATACACGCACATGTATATCGTCACTACAGCATATATTTTAAAAAAAGAGGTTCATTGAAATGAAAACAGGCAAAATAACAGTAAAAAATGTTTTATTACTTACGGAACCAGTATCATTTTATAATTTCCAAATAAAAAGTTCACTTTATTCCCAGGGCTCGCGCTGGCAGGAGCCAATGAGCAAATTGGCACCAGAATAATTCAATTGGCTCAAGAAAATCACGATTGGCTCGAACTTACGAAAAGTATGACTTTTGGAATCTCCAGTCTAAATTTAGCATTTTCTATTTTAAGAATGGAAAAGTTGCATTTGGTTTTCCATCTGCAACTTCCGTTTTATCACTTCTTATCTCAAAACACAGCGACACAGTCTACTTTTTTTTTGTGGGTCATTGACAGGTTTATATTTGTAACTTCCCTTCTGAATGAAATATTGATATGAACAGTAACACAGTCTAATACACTGACCTCGCGGTATGTTTACATGTTTATCAACTGATAAATATGACATTAATTGGTGTGAAAAAACCTGGCAAATTGTTGAATATGCACTGGATAATTGGTCTTAATATTCAATATGAAACAATAACTAGAGGCATCTCAAGATTATCGCTAATCAAATCAGCAGTTGTGTATAAAATAGCGACAAATTATGTTGCAGTTGGCCACTTAACCAGTAAATTTAATTGTTGTTGTTAAACATATCAAAGTAATTCCGAGTTGGTTTTTTTTTTTTTTGGGAGGGGGGGTTATTGTCAATTAAATATGACTTAATTATGACTCAAAAATCATAAAATTGGGGAGGAATTAATTTGACATTTGAAGCTTTACAGAGTATTCTTGAAAATAATTGACCTTATTGTCATTTTCATGTAAAGGGAACCTTGCAGCCTAACTTTTGACAAATGCTATAATTACTGACCTCAAGGCTTTTATATGATTACTGACTGTAAATTATATATGTAAGATTTGTTAATTTGATAAAAATGTAGCTACCAAAATAAAGTTGGATATAGTTCATGTTTTTCTAAATATCTCATGCCGTACCATTGCCTGATTTGAAAGTAAAATACAGGCAGGCAATTTTCGCCGTGAAAAATTGGCTCAAAGAAAAAAAAGACTATGGCGACCGACAGCGTGAGCCCTGATTAATGGTGATCATAAAAAATGTCTGTCTATTCTTTTAACATATCTTAGTGCTCGCCAATTTTTTTAAGCCAATCACCGACGAGGATTTTTCAAATTTTCAGGTTTCAAATCTTAATAGAACAGATTTTATATAAACTGGACATTTTATATTATAAAACGCAAGTGGGCGGAGCTAAGTTTCGAAGAGCGCTAAAGTGAAATATACGCATGTGCAGAGATCTTGAAGTTTACTCCTACTAATCAATATTTATGCATCATGTTTTTTTCCATACACGCACATGTATATCGTCACTACAGCATATATTTAAAAAAAGAGGTTCATTGAAATGAAAACAGGCAAAATAACAGTAAAAAATGTTTTATTACTTACGGAACCAGTATCATTTTATAATTTCCAAATAAAAAGTTCACTTTATTCCCAGGGCTCGCGCTGGCAGGAGCCAATGAGCAAATTGGCACCAGAATAATTCAATTGGCTCAAGAAAATCACGATTGGCTCGAACTTACGAAAAGTATGACTTTTGGAATCTCCAGTCTAAATTTAGCATTTTCTATTTTAAGAATGGAAAAGTTGCATTTGGTTTTCCATCTGCAACTTCCGTTTTATCACTTCTTATCTCAAAACACAGCGACACAGTCTACTTTTTTTTTGTGGGTCATTGACAGGTTTATATTTGTAACTTCCCTTCTGAATGAAATATTGATATGAACAGTAACACAGTCTAATACACTGACCTCGCGGTATGTTTACATGTTTATCAACTGATAAATATGACATTAATTGGTGTGAAAAAACCCTGGCAAATTGTTGAATATGCACTGGATAATTGGTCTTAATATTCAATATGAAACAATAACTAGAGGCATCTCAAGATTATCGCTAATCAAATCAGCAGTTGTGTATAAAATAGCGACAAATTATGTTGCAGTTGGCCACTTAACCAGTAAATTTAATTGTTGTTGTTAAACATATCAAAGTAATTCCGAGTTGGTTTTTTTTTTTTTTGGGAGGGGGGGTTATTGTCAATTAAATATGACTTAATTATGACTCAAAAATCATAAAATTGGGGAGGAATTAATTTGACATTTGAAGCTTTACAGAGTATTCTTGAAAATAATTGACCTTATTGTCATTTTCATGTAAAGGAACCTTGCAGCCTAACTTTTGACAAATGCTATAATTACTGACCTCAAGGCTTTTATATGATTACTGACTGTAAATTATATATGTAAGATTTGTTAATTTGATAAAAATGTAGCTACCAAAATAAAGTTGGATATAGTTCATGTTTTTCTAAATATCTCATGCCGTACCATTGCCTGATTTGAAAGTAAAATACAGGCAGGCAATTTTCGCCGTGAAAAATTGGCTCAAAGAAAAAATTTGCCAGCGCTAGCCCTGATTCCAACAAAGTATGTATGTAATAGTTCTTACTTTTTATGTAAATATTACAGCCCGTGTTGCTGCAAAACCGAAAGTAGGGTGTTTTTATGAATTTTACATTTATTTTTGACAATATACTGCCATTTGTCCGAAGATGACATGTATATGAACATAATAAATATGTATGATGCATAATATGTTATCAAGCCACAGGTTCATTTCAGCCCAAAAAATATGTCGAGGTGACGGGCGAGGCAAGACATGTCGACTTTTTGTAGCTTATTGTGAAGTTGCAGTACATGAAAATCGGGCACATGACAATTCGGCACATAAATAAAACATTATAGTGCTCCGTGGTATACATCTTTTCTACGTGTCATACCTCCTTTCCTTATTACAATGAAACTTTACTGCATTGTTATCCATCGCTGGTTTGTTTTTTGCAGAGAATGACCTGTGCATGTTCAAAGAGGGTACCGTTTGAGAATATTTCGCAAAGAGGGTACCGATATGGATATGCACCGTGATATTGTCTGATTTACCTACACAGAATGCGGGAATTAGCTATTCAAAACACGTGACCCGAAAATGTGTACCGCTACCTCTTCCAAATATGGTTATACACATATAGGCTATCGTGTGACGTCACGCAGTGTGTTGGGCGGAAAAAAATGGGCGGAGCACTAAGCCGGTTAGAGTGCATATTGGATGTTGTCTGATGTTCTTCGTAAATAAGAAAGCTACAGTCGCTTCGCAAGCTCCGCTCCTTTTTAGCTTTCTTATTTACGAAGAACACCCAATATGCACTCTAACCTATACATAGCAGGGTCTTTTTTGGCTTATTTTATAGCTGTCAGTGGGTCACATTCCCAATTGAAAATAGTATATTATTTTCCCAATCCACTGGAAAAAATTGCCAATTGAAAGTTACAAAATAAAGATATTGAATTCTAAAATCTTTGAAAATAAGGGTTTCTTCACTGTAATAGTGATTAACCTTTTACCCCATGAGCATATTGTGAAAAATGGCAGTTTTCAGTGTAAAGCCCCCTGTTACAAGTTCAAACTGATATTATGAAACTATGAAAAATGCTTCAATACCAGGGCTCACGCTGTCGGTCGCCATAGTCGCCATTGGCGATTATTTTATAAGATTGGCGATTATTTTTGCATTTTGGCTACACAATTTGGCTATTATTTTCTACTTCCAACAGTGTTTACATAAGGTGTAAAAATCGATAATGAATGCAGTAGACCCAATTAACACCAGCGGGGTAGATTTAATTGAGTGTTAACTTTTTATTGGTCAGGCGTTGCTTACTATTGCCCGAGGTGATAAAAATAGGACATAAAAATACATGCAGGTGATAAAAATACATGAGAGATGTAAAATTGTTTAAGTACTTTAAAGATATTGTCCAGCATTATAAAAGCCATCAAATATCCGTCAATTAGCCACAAAATAATCTTCTTAAAATTGATAAACTGGATATTGACCAACCCAAAAGCTACCGTAAATTGCAGTAATGGCAAATTTTGATTTGTTTTGTTTTAAGCTGCTTGACTAAATCGCCAGTGGAAAACATTGATAAAATATTTATAAAGTATTTACTTCCAACCAACTATTTGCACAACAACCAAATTGTGAAGATTTCTTCAGAAAAAATCCGATTGTCACATAATTTCGCGACACCGATAATTTTGATATTTATTTAAAGGTGAAAATAAGCTATGCTCTGTTTAAAAATCTTTACTACTATGGCAGAAAATTTGTATTACATTGGTCATGATGACATTTTTCAGTAAGTTATTCAGAAAAAAGGCTGCATTTTGTGAATGAGTTTGCAAGTGTTATTTCGACCTAGATCTACTCCAGTTCTGTGTCAAATGTGGAAATTGACAGTGGTTATAGCTGCCAAATTTTGATTAGAACAAACAAAAGAAATTGTCTGATAACAGCATTATGTAAAGTTATAATGAATCTTTAATTTTATTCTTATACAGTTATTATACTATATAACATTTTTATTTTGTTCTATAATAGCAATTAAAGTTGTGGTTCTATGTAAAAAAAAAAGGTAGTTATCAATATACACAAATGTATCAGTTTATTTGAGACTCTTTATAAAACTGAAAATGTTTTATATGTAATGTTTATTTAATCAATTAACTGCTTATGTTGTTGATGGCTAAATCGTGAATAGTCCGCTGAACTTTTGGCTATTGTATTTTTAAGGAAAAAATATTGGCTATTATTTTATTTGAGCCAGTGTGAGCCCTGAATACTGATGAAACTTGGCACAAATGTTGACTACACCATAGCCTCTGTAACAGCATGCTAAATCTTAAATTTCCTGTTACCATGGCAATGGGGGACGTCTCAAAATTGTGAAAATTCACTATTTTGCATTGTTTTTTTCATTCAAACTGATTTCAAAGTGCTGCAACTTCTCAATGAATTGAGATAGAGTAAAAGGCTTTTCAGCGTTGGTTACTAGTTACCCTGAGATTGACCTGAGGCCAATTTTTAGCTTACACACAAGTCACATGTCCAACATTTTCTTGGCGATGAGGGGGACTACCGCTCCCTTTCAAACCCCACAGACAGAAGGGGGCACATCCTGTACGGACAAGTGAAAATTTTCAAGAATAAACTATGTAAATATCATAATTATGGACAAGTTAAAAAATGCTTCACATAAAAACCGACAAGTAAGTCAAAATCAGATTTTGCCGGCCCTGCCCTGATGTACCATTTTCATTGGAGGCGACGCCCAAAAAATGGTCACTTTTTAGCTCAGCTGTCACAAAGTGACAGGGTGAGCTTTTGTGATCGCTTTTCGTCCGGCGTCCGTCCGGCGTCCGTCCGTCCGTAAACTTTTACTTTAAATGACATCTCCTCATAAACCACTAAGCCAATTTCATCCAAACTTCACAGGAATGTTCCTTTGGTGGTCACCTTTAAAAATTGTTCAAAGAATTTAATTCCATGCAGGACTCTGGTTGCCATGGCAACCGAAAGAAAAAACTTTAAATATCTTCTTTAAAAAAACAGAAAGAGCTAGAGCTTAGATATTTGGCATGAAACATCTTCTAGTGAGTGTCTACCAAGTTTGTTCAAATAAAAGCCCTGGGGTCAAAATTGGCCCCACCCCAGGGGGTCATTGATTTTCCCTATATGCATATAGTAAAAACTTAAAAATCTTCTTTTAAAGAACCAAAAGAGCTAGAGCAAAGATATTTAGCATGAAATATCTTCTAATGGGTGTCTACCAAGCTTGTTCAAATAAAAGCCCTGGGGTCAAAATTGGCCCCGCCCCAGGGGGTCATTGATTTTTCCCTATATGCATATAGTAAAAAACTTAAAAAAATATTCTTTTAAAAAACCCAAAGAGCTAGAGCTTAGATATTTAGCATGAAACATCTTCTAATGGGTGTCTACCAAGTTTGTTCAAATAAAAGCCCTGGGGTCAAAATTGGCCCCGCCCCGGGGGTCATTGATTTTCCCTATATGTATATAGTAAAAACTTAAAAAATCTTCTTTTAAAGAACTCAAAGAGCTAGAGCTAAGATATTTAGCATGAAACATCTTCTTATGGGTGTCTACCAAGTTTGTTCAAATAAGAGCCCTGGGGTCAAAATTGGCCCCGCCCGGGGGTCATTGATTTTCCTTATATATGTGTATAGCAAAAACTTAAAAAAAGTATTCTTTGAAAAAACCTAAATAGTTAGAGGTAAGATATTAAGCATGAAACAGTCTTCTAGTGAGTGTCTACAAAGTATGTTCAAAAAAGCCCTGGGGTCAAAATTGGCCCTGCCCCGGGGGTCATCTGATTTTCCTATATTGTGTATAGGAAAAACTTAAAAAAAAAAACATCTTTGAAAAAAACCCCCAATAGCTAGAGTTTAGATATTAAGCATGAAACATGCTCTAATGGGTGGTCTACCAATTTTGTTTAAATAAAAGCCCTGGGGTCAAAATTGGCCCCCGCCCGCGGGGGTCATTGATTTTCCCTATATGGCTATATAGTAAAAACTTAAAAAATCTTCTTTTAAAAAAACCCATTGAGCTACAGCTTAGATGTTTAGCATGAAACATCTTCTTATCTACCAAGTTTGTTCAAATAAAAGCCCTTGGGTTAAAATTGGCCAGCTGCCGGAGTAGGGGAGGGGCAGATATCGGTTTTTTATTTATAAGTGTGTACATCCATGAAAAACATCTCTTATAGGTGTCTTCCAAGTTTGTTCAAGATAAAAGCCCTGGGGTTTAAACTGGCCCGTCTCCCAAGGGGCCTACATAGCAGGTGAGCGACTTTTAAGGGCCATCATGGCCGCTCTGTTTAACTTAATTTGCTCAAACGGAAAACAGTGTTGGTGGGGCCTAAAAAAGGGCATTTTCACTGTTTGAATCCTCAAAAATGGGGGGGGGGCAAAAGTCATCAAACACAGGCTATATGAGGTAAATGGTTAAATGTTTTGATAGATGCCATCTTAGACAAGTAAATTGTTTGCATCGCATTTAATCCATTAAAATTTCAGTCATCAAGCTTTTCCAATTTTTTAACAAACACCCGCTGGACATTCCCCAATTTCCATGTGTATGGGTCCATGTTCCCAAAATCCTGGAAAAAACCCTGCATAGGATATATATTATTAAGGCAAAGCCTGAAAGCAAGCTCTTTGAAAAATTGAAGATCGAATAAAATTTTAATGGCTGTCATTGATGGAAAATTTTGTATTGATATATTGTGAGACATTTAATATCGTCTATATATCATTATATAATGTATTAACTTTGACAGGATATAGAATGAAAAACATTTAAAAATATATTAGAGATGGGGATCATGGCGTTGTGCATGCTTGTATTAGACATTACAAATACTACAAACTAACATTTTTTCTGAAATTTTGTCACTGACATTTGAAAACGGAGTTTAAAGTTCAAATAAGCCAAGAAAACTGGAAAAAATGACTTCTCTTATTAGGCAAAAATAAAAATATATCACTAACAGAAATAAAACCATCTTAGCTTATTGATATTGCGATATTCAATGACAGTCCTACTAGAGCTGGGTACCCGTGCAGAAAATGAACAAGAAGTCCGGGACTACCCAGGAATTCCTGAGAAGTCACGGAAATTTGTCCTGGAAAAATCCAGGATTTCCTGAGTAATCCTGAGATTTTTTTTCACCCAAAG
>NW_026861928.1:0-126640 GCF_026571515.1 Ruditapes philippinarum | reverse complement strand
GCATAAAATTTTGATATATTGTCTGGTTTTGCACTTGAAGCATTACAGATTTTGTTTTGTTTTACACAATAAGTATAACAGCTTAGTTGTCTAGTCACTGCCAGTCAGCCTTTTGATTATTATATTTCTATCAATTATGTCTGGAATAAACACATAATAAACAATTAAGATTGCTCAATATGATTTTTGTGTTGATACTGAATTTATGGGGGAAAAATTAAAACTTTCTGAATGAAACATTCACTTTCTTGTACAGTTAATCTGCATTAAAAAGGTACACCTACAAATTTATTCTAAAATGTTTTGATTAGTTAAGTTTACAAAATAAGTTTCCACCTTACACGGCAGTTGATATCTACACACTTTATGGACAATCTCATATATGTACATGTATGTAGTTTAGAAAAGATTATCTTATGGAAAGTGGAGATAATTAAGTTAACCTTTTACCCCATGAGCATATTGTGAAAATTAAAAAGCCTCCTGTTCCAACTGCTATTAAACTATGAAAAATGCATCAATACTGATGAAACTTGGCACAAATGTTGACTGAACCATAACCTCTGTTACAACATGCTCAATCTTAAATTTCCTGTTACCATGGCAACAGGGGGACGTCTCAAAATTGCAAAAAATCACTATTTTGCATTGGTTTTTTTTCCCATCAAAACTGATTTCAAAATGCTGCAACTTCTCAATGCAATGAGATAGAGTAAAAGACTTTTCAGTGTTGTTTACACGTCACCTTAAGATCAACCTGAGGCCATTTTTATCCTGTCACAAGTCCCAAACAGAAGGGGGCACATACTCCCTTCTGGCAACCCCCTGATGTATCATTTTGATGGGGGGCCACGCCGAAAAAATTATCACTTTTTAACAACATTTCTTAAACGAAAAACAGTGTTTTGGGCCTAAATAGGGCATTTTGTCACTGTTTGAGGCCTCAAAAGGGTGGGGGGGAAGACAAAAAGCCATCAAAACACGTCTATATGAGGGAAATGGTTAAGTAAGTAAAAATATAAAGTTTACACTAATTTACATGCACTTTTTATATCATAACAGAAACAGAGAAGACGTTTTGTGCGGAGACTTGAGAGAATAGAACTCAAACATGATGATACTTTCCTTAGAAATATACCAAAGACAGACACAGCTAGGGTAATGTAGTTTACAACATATAACTTATATATTGTGTATTAATTATGTAAGGAAACATCTGGAACAATAAAGATAAAATAGTTGAAATTCTGCAAAGAATGGCAAAATGTATGAAATTCTGTGAAATTTGTGGCAAAATTTTTAACAATAGTTAACTACATATGTCTTTAAATTCTAGGTTGCATATAAAAGGTCAGTGATTCTACCAAAATAGATGCTTGTGTCTGAAATGATGCACAGAGGAGCAGCTAGGTCTTTCTCCTTATGAAAAATTGCAAAACTTGACATGTGACATTAGCCTTTGAAACCTAAAACCTATAAGCCATAATTTATAGTATTAGTAGTTTTACCACAGAAACT
This sequence comes from Ruditapes philippinarum, assembly GCF_026571515.1. NCBI lineage: Eukaryota > Metazoa > Mollusca > Bivalvia > Venerida > Veneridae > Ruditapes > Ruditapes philippinarum. The sequence goes on along the minus strand of NW_026861928.1, from coordinate 125,122 downwards.
AACATTATTTTCCAATGATTTAGAAAGATTCATTGAAATCAGCTTAAATTGCTGAATAAAGTTTGTTGATTAAGGCTTGCTACAATCATGGCATGTCAAAAATACATTTTTTTATGTAGGTTTTACTAGGGCCTACTTTCAAGCCTTGGGTAAGACACATACACTTTGTGTAAATGAAAGTTTCTAATGCACTGTGTTGGGCGTTAATTAATGTTCTTCATCATATCTAGATGCACATATATAGCATTCAGTCAGAGATTTCATACATGTAACAGTCAGTTTGGACAAAAAAAAAAGGAAATGTAGAAGGCTTTAAGTTTTTACTTTATTTGGAAAGAAGGAATTTCTTTTACAAAAGATCAACAGAAAAATCTCTTGATTGTCATCTTGGCAAAAAGTTTAATATGAAATCTTTTTTGTTTACACTGAACTGCAGATAGAAAGGAGATTTATGATAAATTGAACACATTTGGTCGTGGTTGCACTTTTGAATTTATTGTAAAGGCCTCATTCTTAAGCATTACTTGTGAATGTCACTGAATCAAAAAATCATCAGAGTAATACAAGATGATTATGTTAAATTTGTTCTTCCTTATTTAATTTGGCTGCCAAAATACTGGCCATTTACTTCATGTGACTTCTAACATATGGATGTTCAATTAGGCAAAAAAATACATTTTTAAATATCAAATGCAGTCCAAAGGCCAGTAAATAATGCACATGCCATCTTGAAATGGTTACCTGATTACACAAAATGTATTTTTCTGCTATATATTTCTTAAATAAGTTTGTGGACAATACCATATTAATATTTCACTCAAATTTATTTGCTACAGATTATTGCCTTACAAGACAAATTGAGGAAAGAGGGAAAATTTAAATCACAGTGTGATGTTGACAAGTTCTGGGATGATATCAGAAAACCACATGTCTTTTATGAACACTTCAAAGTAAAGAAAAGAGGTGTGTGGGTTTTTTTATTATTATTATATGAATAACACAGTCATCTCTTTATATGAGTGTCCTTAGAAGTCTGCTGTCAAGTTAAAAAGAAACTCCCATCGGCTGATCATAATTTCACCAAGGAAAAAGTCAATCATTTTGCCAGAACTGAATTACTATTTTAACTTTCAAAATTTTCATTTTCCACTTAGAATATCGTATGTTGTAAAGTTTAAATTGAAGAGTGGGTTAGCAAGATTTTAAAAACACTGATACCACAGTTATCAGTTATCATGTGTTTATGCTCTAATAGATGCAGTTGCATATGATTTGTCCGATGATGACCAGCAAGGTTCACACGAGAACATTGAAGCTCTACCAGGACCAGAAATGGCTCCACGTTCATTAAGTCACATATCAGAGGCATCCAAAGACCGGGATTCATGGGCTATCACACAAAAGTTTGGAACATCACATGGACCAAAGACCCCTCATTCAGTATGTGTTTATGTTACTGATGTCAGTGTAGCATTTAAAGATATATATTGTGTCCTGTACATGTTTCAAAATTTTTATTAATAACTGGACAAAGTTTTAAAAAGAAATGTTGGTGTTTCACAAGATTGAAAGTTGACACAAGTGATCCATCAAAAAAAAGCAGGGGCCATATGTGTGCTAGTTGTTAATGTTGTTGACCTCAAAAAAGTCTTGCCCTTCTCTGCTGTGGGTTGGAATCCCAACAGGAACTTTGAATTCTTTCATAAGAGGAAGCTTCCCTGCTATTTTATGATACATCAGTGGTTCTACTCATGTGCCATTCATACCACTTGAATTAATGCACATAAGGCAACCTGAAGTCTTCCTCCATCTATAAAGCAGGAAGTAACCATATTTCCGTCACAGTGTTGGTATGATGTAAAACTGAACAACAATTAGCAAACAAACAATGCAGGAAACTTATTCACAATCCAGTTACATGATATTGTCTCATGTAATGAACTTTGCTCTGAAATGATTATCTGTACTATTTTGTACTGAAACAATTATCTGTGCTTTTATAACAGGGACGTAAAAGGAAAGATTCAACACAAATGGCAAAGGAAGCAGCTGTAGATTTGGAGAAGAGATGCCCTAAGGTTACCAAAGTTACCATATTTTAAATATATATGTTTAGAACAGTTAATTTCTTTCATTTTGTATAGAGTGTAATGTTTTTACTAATATTAAAGGTTGTGTTGAGATTTATTTGAATATCTTAAGGAGTCTGGTTTTACACTATTACATGTACCATAGGAAGTTCATATGTCACACCTGCTGAGTGTTAGTTGTTTTAAAACTTTTTTAGGATAATCTTAAAACATATTTCATGCCAAGTAGTGGGATCATTTTTGAGGTCCCTGGACACATTACCTGCTTTATTTAAACATTTTGTCAACAAAATGCTTTATTCAAACATTCAATCAACAAAATATCAAACATCGCTTTCCTTTACAGGTTAGTCTTGTTTAATTGTTCCATTACAACAGATTTGTTATTGTTTATACACATTTTTCAGACAAATATGATACAGTTATATTTATAATTACAGTTAGAAATGCCACCATTAGCCTGCTTTTCTTTGAAACTGGGAGAGAAACCACCAGATCCAGAAGAGGTTTGTAATTTTAGCAAAAAATTATTCTCTGACCATTCAATTTTGATAATGATTTTGTCATGCTATGAATTTGGGTAAAAAAAATGGTTAATATAGATAATTTTTAGGTATTGCCCATTATAGTTTTTCACTGAGCATAAATTATGTAAACAACAAGAAACTTCATAATACCCTAAGTGACAAAGTGATGTATGAAGTATTCTTCAAGAATAGTGACAGTTCTAGTTTGTTCCTATTTCTGTATGTTTAATCTAAATAATGAAGAAGAAAAAATACAATCATTTGAAAATGCATAGTGATTAAAATAGAGGGTTTTATTTTCAGATTACAAGAAAACTTGAGTTAAAAGCTCGTGAGAAATCTCGTAAAAAGTTTCAGCGAAAGTTAAACAAGATGTATCAGATGGCAATGACAAATACAGCTGCAGCTAATAGGTAATATGTATACATGTATGAAATAATGTATATAATTATATGTGAAATGAATCACAGTATATTGTATATAAGATACGCAGTTTCATATCAACAGACTTGTAAACATGTTCAGGCCTCGACACTAACTTTTTTAGCAGGTGATTAGCCGGACCACTAGATTTGAAATTAAGGTGGTCCTTCCAGGAGTCAGGTGGTCAATTATTATTATGTCATTTTACTGCAAAATTAGAAAAAAATATGTTTAAAATTGATGACAAAGATGTATCATTAACCTTAAGAAAACAGATATTTTAGATATATATTTTTATCTAATCAGAAATAAAGGAGAGCAAGTTAGTAGGTATTTTATCATAAAGTTATTTGTTTTTAGCTCACCTGAGCACGAAGTGCTCAAAGGTGAGCTTTTGTCATCACTCTGCGTGCGTCGTGCGTCCTTCAAAAAATGGCGTCAAACTTTTCAAACAACATCTCCTCCTAAACTACATGGCCAATTGCAACCAAACTTTACAGAAATGATCCTTAGGTGGACCCCTTTGAAAGTTGTTCAAAAATTTAAATTCCATTAAAAACTCTGGTTGCCATGGCAACCAATAAGAAAAACTTAAAAAATCTTCTTCTAAAAAACCGTAAGAGCTAGAGCTTAGATATTTGGCATGAAACATCTTCTAATGAGTGCCTACCAAGTTTGTTCAAATCAAAGCCCTAGGGTCAAAATTGGCCCCGCCCCAGGGGGTCATTGATTTTCCCTATATGCATATAGTAAAAACTTAAAAAATCTTCTTTTAAAGAACTCAAAGAGCTAGAGCTAAGATATTTAGCATGAAACATGTTCTAATAGGTGTCTACCAAGTTTGTTCAAATAAAAGCCCTGGGGTCAAAATTGGCTCCGCCCCGGGGGTCATTGATTTTCCTTATATGTGTATAGCAAAAACTTAAAAAATCTTCTTTAAAAAAACCCAAATAGCTGGAGTTTAGCTATTAAGCATGAAACATCTTCTAGTGAGTGTCTACAAAGTTTGTTCAAATCAAAGCCCTGGGGTCAAAATTGGCCCCGCCCCGGGGGTCATTGATTTTCCTTATATGACTGTGTATAGCAAAAACTTAAAAATCTTCTTTGAAAAAACCCATATAGCTAGTGTTTAGATATAAAGCATGAAACATCTTCTAGTGAGTGTCTACCAAGTTTGTTCAAATAAAAGCCCTAGGGTCAAAATTGGCCCCGCCCCGGGGGGTCATTGATTTTCCCTATATGCATATAGTTAAAACTTAAAAAATCTTCTTTTAAAGAACCCAAAGAGGTAGAGCTAAGATATTTAGCATGAAACATGTTCTCATGGGTGTCTACCAAGTTTGTTCAAATAAAAGCCCTGGGGTCAAAATTGGCCCCGCCCGGGGGGTCATTCATTAGCTTGACTTTTTTTTTTTAGATATATACATATTATATATATACACATATATATATATATAAATGTATATATATATATATATATATATATATATATATATATATATATACACATATATATATACATATATATATATACATATTATGTATATATATATATATATATATATATGTATGTATATATATGTGTATATATATATATATATATATATATATATATATATATATATATATATATATGTATATATATATATATATATATATATATATATATATATATATATATATATATGTATATGTATATATATATATATATATATACATGCATACATATACAACCAAGTTTGTTCAAATAAAAGCCCTGGGGTTAAAACTGGCCCCGCTCCAGGGGCCTATATACAGGTGAGCGACTTTGGGCCATCATGGCCCTCTTGTTTTATATGTCATTCAAAAATACACAACAGGGCTCTTATTTATGTTTACTTTTATATTGAAGTGATTTCTCTCTCAACTCAAGTTAGGGAATAGTGAAACAATTTGTGTCTGTAATTTTCTTATTCAATTTGTTATTCATAAATTCATTGCTGATATGTGGTACGACTTTAATTATGATAATTACATGTATCTTTTATAGATTATCATTTTTAATAAAACTAATAAATTATCTTAAAACAAGGAAATAGCTAGAGGATAAAAAAATAATACTAATGTTATATATAACTATAGTTTAGCTTATTTTTCTCACAGATGTATAATACCGAATTTTTACCTCCCTGTTGCCTGTTGGTTGATATTTATTTTTAACATGAGTATTTTCACCTTTTAAAGTAATGTTAACTCTAGAGGAAATGGATCTCTATCGTTAAACAGTTAAAACAAAGATAAGTAGCAAAGAATTACTAGATGTATTTTTCCAGTTCCTTTTGTTTGCTGCCATTATTTAAGTATATGAAATTTTAAGTTTATCTTATATCCCATACAATATCATAATTACATCGTCGGATGCCCACGGTTAATTAACATGTAATATAACATAAATGTTACTGGTTCCACCGTAGGTATCCAACGATGCATAATTATTAGCATCATTTGAATGAATTTTGTACCTTAATTGATATCACAAAGTCTAAACTCTTTTAACTTGCGTTAACCAAATTTTAGCGACTTAAAATGAAAGTTATTGACTTAAGAACTTCTTTAACTAATCAGATAATTAATGAACCATATACTTGACATCGGACAAATGATTTTAAAGAAAATGTTTATAACATGTTTTTGACCAAATCACCATTCTCCCAAATGAGTCTGCACCAACCAGAAAATTCAAGTGGTCCAACGGACCAGCGGCTTTTAAAATTAGGTGGTCCTTGCAAAAATCTGGTGGTCTCAGACCAACGGACCACCGCTAATGTCGAGGCCTGATGTTTGTACATAGTAAATGTAAAATGCTTAAAATACTGTTAACCAAAGTCTTTCCATATTTATGTTACTTCAATTTTTTACGGTTCATGAAAAAATAAATGAGAAATTTTCTTAGACAAATAGACAGTACCAAAATGATAAATTAACTTGAACATTTTTGCATCCCTTTATTGGAAAAATAGTTCATTCATTTTTAATTTAATGGAAATTAATGCTTATAAGGATATTAAAAGGCTTCTGTCACTTATGTGTGGATTCAGATCAGTCTACACAAATATCATCAGATCAGAGTTAGAAACTAAACTGTAGACTACATATAAATACTGTATCTTTAAATCCCTTTCCATAACCAATTTGCAGTGTCAAATTCTAAACCAGGCATCACATGTCTGTTAAAAAATGTTAAGCATGGAAGGGGACAAAAAGTTAAGATTTTCTGCACACCCTTGCATTCAATGATTTGTTATTCTATCTTATACAGTAAAACAGTAATTGTACTAAGTTTTTCAAGTGAATTAATATCAAAATAAATAATAACTTTCAGAATTATGGCCCAGCATGGAAATATTACAGATATACTGGATGGAGCTGGTCTGAGAGACTTGGTAAGTTTATCTAAAATATGTTAGTCTCTGATCTATATAGATGGTAAACCATTGTGTCTCTAACTTAAAATCTTACTCTAGAGGCAGACTTATTTACAAACTGTAACAATTGTCTGGTTCATATTTCTGATTTCTTAACTGAATTAGAAAAATCTTTCAAAATCAATAGCAAAATGAAAAAAAGAAATATTGTAAGAAATCGATTGTAAAAAAAATGTTCAACTAATAAATTGGGTTGACAAAATGTACTACTGCTAATTGGTTTTTCATCACATTCAGCCACTGTCTTTTAAATTTTACTTAATAGTGATATTTTAAGATACTACAGAACTTCAAGTCATCTATTATTATACATGTAATTAAACATGAGTAAATAAATATAAACAATATTTTCTTGAAGTTGTTAGATAGATTGATCTCTAGCTTGTAGTTTTTGTCTGAGTAAGATGAAATAAGCATATAAATGACAGAAAATAATAATTTTTCTCTTTCTTTTATTATGGCAGAAAGTAAAAACTTAAACCATTTGTAGAAAACCTTATTACATTTGTAGTTTATTATAGTTCAATTATGTTAGAAGCTGTAAGCTTATTGAAAGAATTTCAAATCTATTCATGGAACCAACCAGTACTAAGCAATGAGTGTAAAGTTTTCTTGCTCACAGAAAAAAACATTATTGATGGAATACCCTCATTATAATTGAGCTAGACAATGTTACTGGATCTGTTTTATTATTATTATATTTTACATGTAGTTGAAGCTTTTTTACCCATATTATACTCATCACCAGATTTCTATATATAGTAGCACTGTGATTTGACTTTTATTTCTAGAATATTAGTGAAAAAATTAACTTGGAATAAAATGTTGGTATTTGTGACTTTTAGAGAAAGTTTAATATATTAACTTACTACTGGTATAAACCTATAACATACATACTTAAATATCTGTATGAGCTAAATACTTATAGAGAACTACATTTGAAATAGATTCTTCTTTATTAAAAAGTTAAAGTTTAAGATCATTTCTTTATCATTTTATGTGTACAAACTGTATTCTATGTGAATTTCAGCGGAATTTTTGTTGTGAGCCTAGGGGAATAAGTAACATTTCAGAAGTAGGTTATGCCACATGCTTGTTTTGTCAGGTGTTTCAGCAAAACATTTTCTCTGGAAAATCTTTGATTCTGGCTGGTGTTTATAATATTTTTGTTCTTATATTATTGGCTAAACTACAAGAAACAACAAACAAAAGCAACAAAAAATAAACATTGAACTTTTTTATCAGGTGCATTTAAAAACATTGTGTTGTTACAACTTAATTAGAAGTAATATTACAAAACAGTCTGATTTAAGTCCAGATTTCTCTTTTGTTTAATTTATATAGTCTCATTAGTAGCTGCTGCTTTTAATCATATGTTGTTTTATGTTTAAACAACAGCTATTGATCCCTATGTGAAAAGTTATTTCCAGAGACTTTGTTTATCACCAGTGTAAAAATCAAGTTTTCCTACAAGTCTATATTTTGAAGAAATAGTTGAACAATTTTCATACATATAATATTATAACAAAATTAGGCCGCATCACGACAAAACCAACATGCGTTTGCGTTTGCGACCAGCATGGATCCAGACCAGCCTGCGCATCCGTGCAGTCTGATCAGGATTCATGCTGTCAGTTTCTCTACTTGTGATAGAGTTGCTAGGCGAACAGCATGGATCCTGATCAGATTGCGCGGATGCGCAGGCTGATCTGGATCCATGCTGGTTGCAAACACACTATGTTAGTTTTGTCGTGACGCGGCTCAAATACTGCTGAGAGTTCAAGCTCAGAGTAAGAAAAGAAAAAGAATCAAAATCATACGGAATTACTGAATTTATGTAAGTTCAATGAACTTAGTAATATTAAAATTGATTATATGAAAATGAAAACTTGATTTTTGAAATGCAAATATTGTTTTCCCATATTGCAGTGTGATTTGTTCCATTCCAGCTAAGTTCCACAAAATACTTCCTGAACACAAACCCACGTGACTGAGTGATCAATGTGATCAGTCAAACTATTTTTATATTACAGGGGATATTCATAAGTAGGACATTTTACATGAGTGATATATTCTGATGGAATGTTTTGATTATGATTTATCAAGGTTTTATTTGTACAAGCATCAATGAAAGGGAATACAACTTTACACAATCAACAACAATCCAGAATCGCACAGTTATGCAATTTTCCTTTAATTAAATATACCTTCTGCAAAATGCGCACAGAAATCATGAGCAAAGTTGAATTTTTTTCTTTATAATAACTAGAAATTGGCTACGCACCATGTTATTGGTATGTTTTATAGAATTGCACAGTTATGCAATTTTCCTTTAATTAAATATACCTTCTGCAAAATGCACACAGAAATCATGAGCAAAGTTGATTTTTTATCTTTATAATAAATAGAAATTGATTATGCATTATGTTATTGGTATGTTGTATAATGACAGGCATATGAATATAAAGTCAATCTATACATGTTGATGATGTAATAATTTGATTATCAGACAGTATCAAATACAGTACGCATATCATCCATTAAAAATTAACATTTTTTTTTATCAGAAAACCTAAAGGTATATAATAAAATGTATTGACTGACAAAGATTTTTTTTTATTGATAAATGATTTTGTTTTTGAAATAAAGTAACATGGTAAGTTTTTTTCCCCAATTTTAGGAGCTTAAGTAATAAGTAATGATATATATTTAAACAATATGATTTAGTACATCTGAATATTTCACATGTATGTTTATCAATTGTGCTTCTGCAGTATGTTTTTGAGATATGTATGCAAATGTATATTGTCATTAATTAATGCTAGCAAGTGTCAGTATAAAACGTGCTTAGTATTTCAGCCAGAAGTGTCATGTTGCAGCTCTTATGTTTGCATCAAAGTTTGAAAATATTGCCTGTGTGTTAATGCATTTGTTTTGAGCAAAAGTTTAAAATAAATGTTGTAATAAAATAGATAAAGATTTTCAATACTGCTCATTTGTAACATTGTTTTTTCATTGGATTAATGTGATGTAAATGCTTAGTTCAAAATAATCTATATACAAACTAATGTATTTTTTGGTGTTGTCTCTGTCAAGGGAGATAAATGATGGTGTCAAAATATAGAATGGTAATCGAGTTACTCCCCTTGGCATAAAAGTATTTCACGTCGTGTTACACAATGCTTGTGTGTATGAATAGTGTTAAATTATATATATACAGGGCTACCATCAATTTATAAAGAAAATCTCACATTTTTCTTTAAAAAAAAAGGAAGTTTGTGGTATTATAAGTTTGTTATAAAAATTTCTGACAGCTAAGAGGGCCTTATATAAATGGTTGTTTCCAATATATATTTCCAATAGGGCAATATAACCTGTCAAAAATCTTTATAAGTTATTATATACCTATGGCAAATGATGATTTCATTTCAGAATTTTAATGTTAAAGCATCTAATTATAGTCATTTCTTTTTTTCTGCTTACAAAATGTTTCAGTTTGTTGTTTGTTTGTTTTCTCTCATTTTATAATAATGCAAACAATTTATTTCATATTGCTACAAAATTACTTGACAAGCATGTTTAGTTAGATTTATTAGGTTACTTTTTATTATAAACATGACAGCATTTCATAAAATACGTTTTTGCTTCAATCAAATTCAGGTCAATGATTTTTTTTATCTCAACTTTTCAAAGATTAGTGGGGATATTCTTACCTAGGTTTAAAGTTTTACACGCCACTTCTTAAACAACATTATATCTCATGAACCACAGAGATATTTGCTTTTAATGTCACATTTGTTTTTGAGATCATAATACGTCACTACCCAAGGCCCATTACTCAGATTTTCATTTTTATAGAAATATGGCCCTTGTTGAATTGGAAATTACTGGTAAAAGTTTCGTATGCAGCATCAATCTCCAAAATTTACAATCATGGTATTTACTTCGTACATTACACACATCTTTGGTATCAAAATTGGGGTGGAGTGGGATGGAATCACTGTCAAAGATTCATAACTTTGATAAAAAGTAACCAAATTACTAAAAAATGTGAACATTGAAGTCTTTTATAAAATTCTGCATGCAGCATCCTTCAAAACAGCTGAAGGATTTCATTTTAAACTTATTGCATCTTCTGTATTATAAATGGAGGTCACTATCCAAGACCCATAACTTTGACAAGACATTTGACTGGCCCTTCAAAACTACTGAAAGTATTTATCATGTCTTTGGAATAATAATTGAAGTTCACTCATCTGAGATTGTAAACTCTGGGATGGACTTTCTATGAAATATGGCCCTTTGTGAACTTACAAAATTTCTATGTTAATATCCTCCTATTATAACTATATACATTTTGTATAAACATGTATAACTATGTTTTGCATCTTAAATGGAATCTTGTTAATTTCTATATTATTCAGACTCATATTCTTATATCAGGCACCGAGAGAAATCAATTTATTATCCGACTGACAGCTCTTGTTTAGCAAAGTATTAAGGACGTTTTCTGGAGTTTTCATAAAGACATATAGGCAAAATTAAAACTGTTTAATAGAATTTCTTTAAACTTGGCATGTTGTTAGAATATGATAACAGAAACATTTTAAGCGAAAAAAAATTGGGGTCACCGTTCTTGTTTTTAAGTCGGCATAAATGAATGGGTTTGGTTTATATTTGTAGCTTGCAGTGTTTGATGAGCCATACCCTACATTGGAGGATTATTATCGTGATATCGCAGACCCAAGTCGAGCAATGGAAGATCACCCTGGTATTGACAGACAGAGCATAGGGAGCCGGTCTCAGCCTAGTACCAGACAGTCCAGTGCAGCAAGCCGAAAACTCACACCAATTAGTGACACCTCAAGTTCAAAATCAAGGTAAATTAGGAAATATTGTACAGGGACATTTATCATACACTCAAATACATGTAAAGATCCTGTCAAAACAATAGATGTTTTAATACACCATCAGTAAAAAACTAAAAACAAAACAAAAAACAGGATTGTATCTCAACTCCTTGCGCATATTGCACGGATTTTCTGGTTGAATGATTTTTGGCTGAGTTATGGCCCTTTGATGAAAGGTGTTTTTTACAGGAATGATCAGTACCAAGTCTAGTTGTGCATATTCTCAGCATTTTCCGGTTCAATGATTTTTGTCAGAGTTATGGCCCTTTAATAATTTTTATTTTTAAAGATTGTCCGGACTACTTCTCTTATACCACTAATGCAATTTCAATGAAACTTTACAGGATTGATCTGTAGCTCAAGTCCTTGCACATATTGCACGGGTTTTCCGGTTGAATGATTTTTGGCCGAGTTATGGCCCTTTGATAAAAAGGTGTTTTTTTTCTGTGTGTTGCCAGATACAAAAAAGCTTGTCCGGACTACTCCTCAAAAACTACTGGTGCAATTTTATCCAAACTTTACAGGAATGATCAGTACCAAGTCTAGTTGTGCACTGTCCGTCTGTCTGTCACAAAACTTGTCCCAACATGAAATTGGCCATCGTGAGGCGACACATGTGCTCTTGTATTTTTGGTCATATCCTCAATGGTAAATTATAATCCTTTTTCCCGAATTGTAAGATAAAATATTCAAAATTGTGCTTTAGATGGTTCTTGTACATTTGTTATGGATTTTCATCTACAAATATGACAATATTTTCATATTTAAAATTAATCTAGGTGAACAATGCATTTGTAAATTACCAATTTAGGGGAACAATTATTATAATTCTGGATCCCAAAGGTATGGTGCATGTTCCTTGTACAGTTATACTGAAAAAAATATTTGGTACCATTTAACCACTGGCAATGGTGCATGTAAAAGTAATGTATTTCTTTTTCCAAAATTGATCATATAATGATTTTATTATGTTAAATCACTTGCATAATTGTGGAACAATTTTATACTGGTAAATATATACATGTTTTTGTGAATTGTTTTTCAGGAAAAAGAGGAAATCACCAAAGATGATAGAACTTACTCCACCTTTACCATTATCTTACAATGAAATGACTAGCAAAGAAAAGACAATGGTAAATCTTACAGTCATTATAACAAATTTGATATGCCATTCCACAGAAGAAAGAAAACACTTCCAATTACTGGCTTACATTTATTTTAGTATTTGTTGTTGTTTTGCTAAATTAAGTGTTTTAAAATACAGCTCTTTGAAAACAGTAGTTATTCAGTTTCAATTAATTTAGGAAGATGTGAACAAATATCTATCTATGAAAATCTTAATCTATGAAACTGTTTTTTCCCTTTTGCTTATTTGACTACATGGATTGCTTTTGATTTTTATTTCAGGAGCCTAAATGTATGAGCACATTATGGACAAACTACATGCATGCAGGAAAAAGTGTCTTCTCACAATAAATAGACTTTACAATGTTTCTTTTTTTTTCTATGGAAATGGAAAAGTATTAATTCCAGCACTTATTGATACCGAAGTTAAATATTGAAAAATAATATATTTTTGTTTTAAGTCTGTTTTCCTTGTGAATTTGTTATATTCTGTGATAAAGGTATGAGGGAATTTGTATTAGTTCTTTAGCATCCTTTTAAATAACTTATGATAAAATAGCAAATATAAACTCTGTTTCACATGATAACAGCACACAATAACAAGTCTCTATTAATATGATATGTTTGAATCATACTTGTAATTGTGTTCTGCTCACTTAATTTAGGCATCAGGTATGCTACTTTGGGTATGTGCACTATGAATGTTTATTTTCAATGATTTGTTGATGAATATTTGTATTTATCATTCAAATCAGTTTTGTATAAAGTTATAATAAAGAAAGGAAAGTACTATTACAGAATACTAAGATGTTTGGTCTATTAAGACCAAGCTAAAATAAGGCTTCCAAAAAGTACATTTCATTTCAGTTCATTACACAAATTTTATTTCCTTTAGAATAGAAAGAATGTATATTTCAGGTGATTTTTTTTATTTTAAATGGAACATCAATTACTTAGTAATTCAATTGTTTTTCTCTAACTTAAACCTATGAGCAAAGATCACATAAGAAACTGTTTAAAATATTTGATTCACTTTTTTCCTGAACATTATAAATAGCAATTATTTTGCCTGTTTTAGGTGATACATTAATGTATAAATTACTTTAAGTGTGATGTAAATTTTGTGCTGTGATACTGTTTTTTGTTGTTTTATTATTATATATATTGATATTATTAAAATGTCACAAATCTTAATATTGTTCTTGTCATACCTAAAATCTGATTAAATTCAGCCTTAAATCAACATGTATATCCAGTAATGCAGGAATGTGCAAATAATGTGGAACTGTGCAATAGTAACGCAAAATTGTGCAATTTAGTGGCTAAAAGTGCACTGTGATAATTAAATGGACCAATATTTTTTATTATGCCCCCGCCATGTAATGGCCGGGGCATATAGTGTTACCCTGTTCCGTCCTTCCGTCATCATCAGTTTCCGTTCATTATCTTAGTAACGGTTGCACACATTCAACTCAAATTTGACATATGGATGTCATGAGAAAATACAGGTCAAGTTCGAATTTGGTCATGGTTCGATGATTTTTGGCAGAGTTATGCCCCTTTTACTTTATGATAATATGAAATTTTCAGTTTCCGTTAATTATCTCCCCAACGATACAACACATTCAACTCGAACTTGACATATGGATATGTCATGAGAAAATACAGGTCAAGTTCGAATTTGGTCATGGTTCGATGATTTTTGGCAGAGTTATGCCCCTTTTACTTTGAAAGTAATATGAAATTTTCAGTTTCCGTTCATTATCTCCCCAAAGGTACAACACATTCAACTCAAATTTGACATGGATATGTCTTGAGAAAATACAGGTCAAGTTCGAATTTGGTCATGGTTCGATGATTTTTGGCAGAGTTATGCCCCTTTCACTTTGAAAATAATAAGAAATTTTCAGTTTCCGTTCATAATCTCCTCAACGGTACAACACAAACTCAAACTTGACATATGGATACATCAAAGAAATGCGCAGGTCAAGTTCAAATTTGGTCATGGTTCAATGATTTTTGGCAGAGTTATGCCCCTTTCACTTTGAAAATAATATAAAATTTTCAGTTTCTGTTTATTATCTCCCCAACAGTACAACACATTCAACTCAAATTAGACATATGGATATGTTTTTGGAATGCCCAGGCCAAGTTCGAATTTGGTCATGGTTCAATGATTTTTGGCAGAGTAAAGCCCCTTTCACTTTGAAAATAATATGAAATTTACAGTTTCTGTTCATTTATAATCTACCCAACAGTGTTACATATTCAACTCAAATTTAACATATGGATATGTCAAAGGAATGGGCAGGTCAAGTTGGAATTTGGTCATGGTTCGATGATTTTTTGGCAGAGTTATGTCCCTTTCACTTTGAAAATAATATAGATACATCTTAGAAATAAGCAGCACTCATACTTTTGTGGAAAGTTTGAATTTGGTCTTGGTTCAATGATTTTGGACAAAGTTATCTTTCTTGAATGTTGGAAAAATTTTGAACTTTCAGCTATTTTCAAAAGGTAAAGACTGAATATTTTCAGTGCTTTGAACATTGTATGAAAATGGTTTGTGTAAACATAGAAAAGTTTAAAGGGCTTTGAACTGCAAATGAAAAAAATAATTTGTGCAAACAAATTTGGAACTAAATATTATAACATCTGAAATTTTGGCTGCATGCGGGGGCATCCGTGGCATGATTGTACTTCAAATTGGAAGAAATGAGTTAGTGCATACGGTAGCTGAGACATTATACTTTAAATCTCATCAAAAATAATTCCATGAAAATGTTTATTTTTCAAGATCATTTGTGAAAATGACGACCTGACTAGCGTATTGATTGCATTGCGATTTTTTGTTTAATTGATATCTTTAAATATAACAAGAGCCGGTTGAACCGGATGATGCTCCCCGACTAAGTTTTGGACACAGAAAAGTATATCTTTTGTAGTTTCAGAGTTATGTCCAAGACTAAGTTTAGAAATGTGATAATTCCAAATTTAGGCAAGACAGAGTTACTGTTCTTTGCACTGCACTTCTTCTCTGTGAGATCTATCTACCAATTTGCGCCGACACGTCGTCTCAATATGGTGATCATTTCTGTGACATAGTTGTAAAATCCAACTTCAAATAATGAAGTTATGGGCCAGACACCATTTTGCTGCAAGGTCATGCTGTGACCTTGACCTTTAATGTAGCGACCAAAATGTTGCGCCCGGCACTTTGTCTCCATATAGTGATCATTTCTGTGAAATAGTTTAAAAATTCGACTTCAAATAACAAAGTTATGGGCCAGACTTGATTTTGCTGCAAGGCCATGCTGTGATCTTGACGTTCAAGGTAGCCACCCAAATGTTGTGCGTGACACATAGTCTCAATATGGTGATCATTTCTGTGAAATAGTTTTAAAACCGACTTCAAATAATGAAGTTAAGGTCCGGACACAATTTTGCTGCAAGGTCATGCTGTGACCTTGACCTTTAAGGTAGCGACCCAAATGTTGCGCACGACAGGTTGTCTGAATATGGTGATCATTTCTGTGAAATAGTTGTAAAATCCGTCTTCAAATAACAAAGTTATGGGCCGGACACGAATTCTGGACGTACGGATGGATGCACTGACATACAACCCGGCGACTATATGCTCCCCCCAAAATTTTCGGGGAGCATAATAATCGGTCATATCAATAGTAAACAATTCTGTGTAACATCAAGAAAAAAATATACAAATCCTTGCATAACAAAATTTTCAATTAGAATGATAATAACAATATCAGCTAGTATTTAACCCTTAAAGCAGCAAAAAAAAACAATTCCATGTAACATCAAGAAAAAAATGTAAAGATACTTGCATTTAAAAAAATTTCATTTATAATGATAATGATAGTATTACACCATAAAAGCAGCACACCCCAGCTTGGTTTACAAATATTCTTTAAACCAAGCTCATGATAACAGCCTAGGAAATAATCAAATTAACTTGTTGCTTGTTCTATTATAACATATGACAAAATATTCATTTCAGTACTAATGAAGGTTATTCATTAATAACAGATAGGTGATCCATATCATCTGTTGAATTACTATCAAAATCAGTTGTATCAGCCTGTAAACCCCCCCCCCCCCCCCTGACCCTTGTTGGCACATCTGTTGTCTCAGCTTGATTATATGCCTGTAATATGATATCTCATGGTATCATCCACAAGTAATAAGAGGTGGGGATATAAAAAAAAGCATGCTGCATGTGAACAGTTTAAAAGTAAGGTTTATTCATATACAGAAATAATTAATACATCATATTTTTCATAAAACTATAATCTCAGTATATAACCATTAAAAATGTGCACAATCAAATGCTTGATGACTGTGGAAATTTTCCAGAAATAATATATACAATTTGAAATATCTATTTTCAGTATTTTACTGACAATGTCCATTATCAAATGATCACAGAGTTCCACTTTTTTTTTAAATGTTAAATTGAATTCATTTTGGCTATTTAACATTTGTCTTAACTTATTCCGAATTGTCTCTATAAGAAACAAAAAATAAAATATCACACTGGTACATCTAGCATTTCAAGACTGGGTCTCTTAGCTGTATTCTCAACTTTGGCCAGGATATCAGCATACACACTGCTCATCTAAAACATATATAGAATAATTCATTTTCCCCATCTTTTATATTATTAAAGCTACTTCATGTAAAACATTTATTTTAAATATCATTCTTTTTTTATAAAACGACTCTATAAAACATTGGTGTTATCTTGACAAATTTAAAGTGGCATTATGCCCATCCAAGTGTAAATTGTGAGTGCACAATAACTTCATTTTGCCAAAAATGTTTTCAGTTTTATATTTTACTACGCAAAAATAATTCATACCCATGGATATTTCTTCAAATTTTGTTTGGAATGTGTGACTATTGGTAACATTCAATTAGGCAGTCTTTTTATCATAAAATAGTTTTTATTTAATTATCTATTATTGGTCAATCAACAATCTAATAGTCAATCTCTTGTAATATATATGTAATTCAACTCAACTTGACAGAGAAAAATGAGCATAATGTCACTGAATAAACCAAGTGGTTACTTACATGATCTTGGTAGTTATTTCTGAATGTAGGAAGGTATTTTAACAATCTCATACTCATACCACACCATTTCTCTGCCTCTGTATACTTATTACAACTAATAAAATAAATGTGATAACTGTTTTAACATTTACTCTTAACACATTTGTATAATTGTCCAGCTTTTATTTTGGGATTAAATGGCCATTATGAATTTTTAAGACTTCAATTTACAGTTAAGAAAATAACAGTATAGTCAGCCTGCTCAGTCTGTATAGTAGTGTACACAGGACTGGATATAATACTATTGGCAAAGGCTAATCACTTTCATTACATGTAGGTTAAGGGTTAAATAACTTACGAATTTGCAAAATTGTCAAAAAGGTCTGGACATTTGCAGTTGCTGTATAATGTCTTATCTTTTAAAACTAAGTCTAGCTGCAACTTAGACAACACTTAACATAATTTTTGTTTAAAGCAAATAACTTTAGAAAAACATTGGATACTTTAAAACAGGATTTCAGCTTGACAAAGCTTTTTTAAAATAACCGATTAAAGTCTTTTTTAAACGTCCCCGTGTAAGAAAAATAATCCTGTAATCAAAGTTTACTGGTAATAATAAATGTTTAATTCCACAATTCCATTAGGCTGAAAAGCCCATGAGGATAATATCACTGACCTATATAAACTGATGCCACAGTTCCAAGCTTTTGTCATTAACCAGACAATCTCCATCTCTGGATATTCACCCTAGTATGTAAATATAAATCTTTGTTGAAAAGAACAAGTTCTAAAAATTATATGCTGGTTAATTTTTCATACCTTTATAATCATCTCCATGTGTTAGCATACAATTTCAATGATAGATATATATAGTCTGTAGAAAATTTTTAAAGCTCATTTCAAGATTCTAGTGACCTTGAGATAATAGAACAAACAGAGTAATGTACAAATGTATTGATGATTATTCCTAAATTGTCATTAAAGGAGCTCCACTGAGGCCATCAAGCAAAAACAATTTTAAATTCTTACACATATCAAAATGAAAAAAAAATTGCTAAAGATAATTAAAAAAATATATATTTAGAGTAAAATTGAATATCATTTTTTTGTAAATTCTCAGCATGATTTGCAATGCTTTTCATTTTCGGGTTATTTTGCACAATAAAATCATTTAAAAAACGGGGGTTAGAGAATAATCTGAAAATTTGCACAGATCTCGGGAAAAATATTTCCGTTCCCCCAATGTCAAAAAAAACTCAGTACAGTCCCTTTAAATTTTATTTAGCATTGTAGTGATATTTTTTTTTCAAAATCTGCATGGACTGTAGCAAGATAGTTATCATTTCTAGTCTGTAATCTGAGTGTGTTACTACATATGTAATAGTCTAATAGAGGATATTGTAATTATAGTTTCCAAACTGAAAAATATACATGTATAAAGGCAAACAATATCTACACTGACTAACCAGTTGTGTGGTAGTGATTAGGTCAAATATTTCCATGTAATAGTTCCATGCATCCTGTTTACCAGATATATCCTGAGCAGACCCTCCACTTAGACACAGTTGAATCAAACTGTGAAACAGTTTACTGAAATATCATAAAATATAAAGATTACATTATCAAAACTTGTTCATTCTGCAAATGAAGTAAAACAATGATAAATATTAATCATAATATAACTGACATGAAATCAAAAACATACACACTTGTTCAATATCACCTACACTACCCAATAACTGAGGTTAGAATAATTATGAACCTTCAAGCCTACAGCCAATTCCCTATTTGAAATTAATTAAAAAAAATATTTTGAGTTGCATTTTAAACTTAAATGCTACACACATAATGGGCAACATTTATTCAATTTTGAAAGTTTTCAAAATACACAAATATAGGTGATCAGCATAAAAGCAAATGATCAAGGGACAGCACTATGCACTTCAGAATGATGTACCTGCATTTTGATAGGTCTGGTTGTTTAGCCTGTAGATGTTTCCTTATGGCCACTTTCAAGGCTCTTACACCAACATTCTTGTTATGAGCTGGTGGTTCTATTGCTATAGCTGTAAAATGAATGATAGTAATACATAATATTTCTATACAATGACTTTGCTGTATGCTATTTAAATGATTTATTTTCATAAATAGACTCCTGGAGTAGAAGAACATAATTATAAACAATATCTATTTCACATTACCAATCATTAACTTACTCATTGTCCATTTGAATATTTTACCTTGAAAACAATACCTAAACTTTGTAATTTCTCATGAAAACTTTCTTGCTATATACAAATTATCATTGTTGCTTTAAATGTAAAAACAAACAAATTTGCACAAGTGTGCTTTTAGTTTCAAATGTAGACTTGTCCCCTCTGTACTTTTTCACCAAAGTAACTGACCTGCTAGTGTCTCAAATGTTTTAGGATCCGGTCCAGATGTTGTGAGTGCTTTCTCTAGAACATTCTCCACTCCAGGATCTTTCAGGTGAATACGAGCCTCAAACTCATACAATAAAAGTAGAATATCTGTCTCCCTGTTATGCGATTCTGTAAATCAGGTTATAACTTGTATACATGTATACATTGGTTGAGACTAGATAATTAAACTGTGACCTCATGTAATTAGTTTAAATGTTAATTTTCTCCTTGTAACATTATGACACATCATACAACAGAACTTGTATATCCTAAAGATATTCCTGGGCGTCTTCCAATAGCTAGTAAAATTTGCCAAACATTAAATCCCAGGTCAATATTTACAAGGTAGTCCACTGATAAGAGGCTTTGATGTTTCTTGTCATCTTAGGAGGCAAATATTCCACTTTTTGTATTGAGTCCATTAACAATATAAATAGCTTAGTTAATGTTAGTTAAGTAGATATTATTTTTTGCTTTTACACATAAAAACATCCTTTGCAAGCCAATATAACTTATAATAAAAAAACAACTTATGAAAACCCTGTCAAGGAAGCACTGGAGCATGATCATTGGCCTTATTTTAAATATATCTTAAATTCCTAATCGAAATATTTCAATGATAAAATTGAGAAAAACAGAATCCCTAAAGAAAGCCCAACACGGCAAAATTGACAATGTTGCCGGCTCCATTTGATTGAGCCTTTTCATGGACGGTACTGGAAAGTGCAAGTTACTGTCCACGCTCCCTAGCACCGCCTTAAGCAGAATTCAACATTTAAACACGAAAATGGTGAAATTTTGAATTAAGAACATCCACACATGTGTTCATACGGTCGTTCTCATGGAACCCTCAATGTGACACAGTAGTGCCATTCCATGAAAAGCGGCGTATGGTCCCAAAGTCAAAGAATGCCTGTGCCCTAAACGAGACAACAATGGGCGGATCTAAATGGAATGGAATTTTGAAAGGGGATCTGAGGTTATGAACCCTTTTGTTCTAACTAGAACTATCACTAAATGTGATTAATACCCCCACAAGACTGCTTCGGAAATGAGGATGTTACTAGTAACAGAATACCTTGTAAAAGAATTGAAATAAAGAGTTATGGTTGTGGGCAATTAAAGATAGTTGTGGTTCTAGTATGTTGCATTTCCTTTCAATGTGGTTGGCCATTGATGAAGTTTTATTGTATTACTCTGTAATAAGTCCAGAAAGACAAGGAAAAGGAACAAAGGGCAGTAACTCTATAAATACTGAAGATGGAGTTATAGTTCTTGTGCACTACACTTCCTCTTATTGTGCTTGACCATTGAATGAAGTTGTTTTGAATTCCAACCAGTACGTTTTAAGTTATGTTCCGGACAAGGAAATGTATCAAAGGGCAGTAACTCTGTATTTTGTCAAAATGGAGTTATAGCTCTTGTGCACTGCACTTTTTTTTAATGTCCTTGACAACTGTATGAAGTTGAATTGAATTCCAAACAGTAGTTTTCAAGTTATGCTCTGGACAAGGAAAAGTAACAAAGGACAATAACTCTGTAATTAATCAAGATGGAGTTATGATTCTTGTGCACTGCACTTCCTCTCAATGTGCTTGACCATTGTATGAAGTTATATTGAATTCCAACCATTAGTCTTCAAGTTATGCTCCGGACAAAAAAAGCAATAGAAAAGTAACAAAGGGCAATAACTCTGTAATTAGTCAAGATGGACTGATGGTTCTTGTGCACTGCACTTCCCTTTATTGTGCTTGACCATTGTATGAAGTTGTTTTGAATTCCAACCAGTAGTTTTCAAGTCATGCTCTGGACAAGGAAAAGTAACAAAGGGAAGTAACTCTGTAATAAGTCAAGATGGAGTTATGGTTCTTGTGCACTGCACTTCCTCTCAATGTGCTTGACCAATGTATGAAGTTATAATGAATTCCAACAATTAGTCTTCAAGTTATGGTCCGGACAAAAGAAAGCAATGGAAAAGTAATAAAGGGCAGTAACTCTGTAATTACTTTAAATAGAGTTATGGTTCTTTTGCACTGCACTTCCCCTTATTGTGTTTGACAATTGTATGAAGTTGTTTTGAATTCCAACCAGTAGTTTTCAAGTTATGCCCCGGACAAGGAAAAGTAACAAAGGGCAATAACTCTGTAATTAGTCAAGATAGAGTTATGGTTCTTGTGCACTGCACTTCCTCTCAATGTGCTTGACCATTGTATGTAGTTATATTGAATTCCAACCATTAGTCTTCAAGTTATGCTCTGGACAAGGAAAATGCAACGGATGTCTGGACCGACCAACCAACTGACCACCGGGCGACTCCTATATACCCCGCCAAACTTCGTTTCTGGGGGTATAATAAACTGAGTTTAAGTACGAGTCTGAAACATTTTTACAAGAAATGAATCCTTTTTTATCGCACAAGTCAATTATAACCTATACTTGTAAAGTGTTCAATAAAGATATTAACTTGTACATTTATTCACATATCTTTCCTATCTTTTGGAACCAATGTCAAACAGTGACTACTTTTCATATTTCTAAAGAAAAAATATCATTCTTCCAATTATCAGAATTATGTATAATTTTCATATATACCTGGCATTCCTATAAAATGCTGCCTTATTCTGCCATACAGTTCTCTACAGGCACCCAGATGTTCAAGGCACTCTTCTAGCACACCTTTCTATTAAAAAATATTTCATAATTGTAAATAACTTCTTGCTTGAATTCAGTAACATTGGTGACAAATAAAATTATATAACAGGCACATCAATATTTTAATGTTCGAATGGTAACAAAATGTATTCAAATAAGTTAATTTATGAATACATTTCAAAATGATAAATACATATCTTGACATTCCATGATTATCAACCATTTTCCATTTATTTTATCATACGAAAAAATGAATAACAAATAGTATAGTTTACACTTTTATTCAATCAACCTTAACATCAAAATGTTCCCAGATATTAAGATTGGAGAAATATGGCCACTTATATAACAGGGAATGCCATAAAGCAACTGTTATATGATGTAAATATTCCATCAGCTGAGAGTTAAAAAGATGTATGCAAATAACTGGCAAACCAACGAGCAAACACTGTGCGAATAGTATATTCAGCAAAACTGTTACGAATAAAGCAAGCTAGACTCACGAGAAAACCAAAGCAAGCGTAACAGAAACAAGGCAAGCTAGGATTGCCAGACTACGTGTCATTTGGGCAAATCCTAGAAACGCAACTTGACTTAAAATATTGAAGTCCTTCTTGGCAAGCGCACAGTACTCCAGGCTAGATATATGACCAAAACTAAAACTATGAATGACAGGTTATGAAAACTAGTCGTATTTGCCCTGAAACCGACGGGAATGAGGTCATGACCCCGCCACCGATATCGGAGAAAACACGACCAGCAGATAAAAACTTTATGACACAAAATGCAATGAAGTTTTGGTTCGCCTGATAAACTCTCAGCTAACAGAATTTTTCCGCCGTAAGTGACTAACTTAAAATGAGTGTTGCAAAGACGTAATACTAATTAATGTAATATGAATAATGTAATATGAATAATATAAGATACCAATCTATATTAAAAGATGATTACAGCTTTCCAGTATTTAAAAAAGATAGAAAGAACAAGATTTACGACACTGACATTGTCTTTATAAAACACCTTTAAATTATATATTGATAATGTTCATTGACAAATTCTGCACACAGAGGTTGATTCATGGAACTGTTATGCTGTATCCAATGAATTTTCTTGTTCTTTGCCTACAGGTATCTCATATTTGATGTGACAGGATCTTAACTCTGAAAAGATTAAACAGAATGCAGCAGAGAAAGAACACATATGTACAAGAAACATTTAAATAAGATTCAATATAAACACATCTTAACACCAGTACTATTGGGTGGGCGGGAAGGGAAAAATTAATCTAAAGTACTTGTAGAACTGGCTGTAAGCTAGCTGTTCGGCGAAAAGAGAGCGATGCACGCCTTTCCCGAACTTTTATACGGTTAAGCTTGTCTGACTTATACCCGACTTACTGAACTTAACCCAACTATATTAAATGAATGATGGGAACCAGACCGTACCTACGACAAATGCCGAAGAAATCCAAATAACCCACAACCATACCGAATTGTTCCGAATGCTATGAACTGAGAGCTTTGACGACAAATAACAGTATTTTCTTGAAAAATAAATGTAATTATTGACATTCGTAAATAATTCTTATTATTTTATCATACGAAAAATGAATAACAAATAGTATAGTTTACACTTTTATTCAATCAACCTTAACATCAAAATGTTCCCAGATATTAAGATTGGAGAAATATGGCCACTTATATAACAGGGAATGCCATAAAGCAACTGTTATATGACGTAAACATTCCATCAGCTGAGAGTTAAAAAGATGTATGCAAATAACTGGCAAACCAACGAGCAAACACTGTGCGAATAGTATATTCAGCAAAACTGTTACGAATAAAGCAAGCTAGACTCACGGGAAAACCAAAGCAAGCGTAACAGAAACAAGGCAAGCTAGGATTGCCAGACTACGTGTCATTTGGGCAAATCCTAGAAACGCAACTTGACTTAAAATATTGAAGTCCTTCTTGGCAAGCGCACAGTACTCCAGGCTTGATATATGACCAAAACTAAAACTATGAATGACAGGTTATGAAAACTAGTCGTATTTGCCCCGAAACCGACGGGAATGAGGTCATGACCCCTCCACCGATATCGGAGAAAAACACGACCAGCAGATAAAAACTTTATGACACAAAATGCAATGAAGTTTTGGTTCGCCTGATAAACTCTCAGCTAACAGAATTTTTCCACCACAATAAATTCAATTAAATTTATCCCCCAAAAATTCGAAACTTAATTATTTTGTGCAATGTTTTTTAAAAAAGCGTCCTTAAGATAGTCTAAATAGAACTCAAGGCCCACATCATTTAAGTGGATACCGTCCTCACGCCAAAACCCAGTGGCTGAATCTATATCCGGGGATATTATATCGTGTTTGCCAGAAGAGCGAACCAAATATCTCCCCAAGCGATTAACTCTCTGTCTTTTATTTTCAATGGTCTGCAAGCCCTTAAGTGCGCCAGGCCACACACGTCTCTGGAGGATATCAATCCAAATAATTGTAACAGTCGAAAAGGCTGTACGCAAATACCTGAC
Source organism: Ruditapes philippinarum (assembly GCF_026571515.1). Classification (NCBI taxonomy): domain Eukaryota; kingdom Metazoa; phylum Mollusca; class Bivalvia; order Venerida; family Veneridae; genus Ruditapes; species Ruditapes philippinarum. Next base: position 99,894 of record NW_026861928.1, on the reverse strand, counting down.
CTCACGAGATATTATGTTTTTAATTTGGAATATGGATTTAGAGGTCAGGTCATTCCCGCCAAGGTGAATTGCAATAATTTCTGGTGGGGTTGAAAGCAGAACTTGAGCTTCAATGGTACGACGAAATGACAGCCATCGAAGACCCCTAACAGCCCACCAGGCAATCACCTTACCTGGCAAGTGCAGATTGGTCTTTCCAGTGGCTTTAGCTCGTATACCAGCCCAGTACGGGATTGAATCCCCAAGAACCCACACATCTAAATAGAAGAAAAATACAAATACATCACAACAATTTACTTAGGCGCTGCGTGACCTTAATCAGAACAAGCTACTGACGAATATACGTTTTATAACAATCAGAGGACCAACGGCCCATTTTCTTTATAGTTTCCATGGTAACCCCTGATGCAGCTAAATCAGTTGCCCTACCGATCCTAAAACTGTGTGACCTATAATGACCAGCCAGAAACAGTGTTTTAGAAATACATTTCTTAAGAACGAAAGAAAATTGTGATCTTGTAACCGGTAAACTGTTAGAATGACAAAATAAAGGACCGCCAATAGACGGCCTAATTGCTATATAAGCAGATATTGCTTGAACAGGGCAAAGATAATGATCGATGCTCGGAATTTTCAATTCAACTTGCTTACCCCGTTGATTATTTTTATAGTTTTGTAGTTTAACCAATATGTAAGTATTGTTTGACAATTTAATGTCCCTTAACTGTAACTGACTGTCCGTACCTGGCATGGGAGCAACTAGCTCACTGACTCTAAAAAGCCCAAAATATGCTAGTGAGAATAGCGCCTTAAGTACTGATTTGTTGCAACATGTTGTAATGCCGCGCAAACTGCAGTAAGTACATTAAATGTCAACGGGGCCCGCTTGTCCTTTGTACGGCGTTTCCGGTGTCAACCTTCCAGGATTTTCTTCACAATGAAATTTTGAGCAATATCGTAAAATTCTGACAATTTGTGATAATAATTTAAACCAGAAATGTAGGATGAAATGCTTTTAGGTGAGAGCCCCTTTTCAAAACAATGAGCTATAAATAAAACCACATGCCGAACCGGTATTGGCCATAAATTTTGGAATTCATATTTCCTCCTAAATTTTGTAAACATACTCAATGCTACTTGATAAGTCTTAAGAGAATTGTGTGCTATTCCAGACCGTAATAACTGCCCGGCTCTAAATTGAAGATATCCCACAGAAAGGTCGGCACAAGGCGAGGTTCCGAGTCGGCCTCGGGAGCGAGTAGCCTGAATCGTTCCCCCTGAAATCGAGATAAAGCGTCACATATATTATTGTTGTAACCTTCCACGTGACAGCCTTTTAAAAGGACATTCAGCTCTAAACACCTGAGAGTTAGAATCCTTACTAAATTCATGACGCGATCCGATTTTGAGGTTAGTTTACTTAAAATATGCACCACTGAAATGTTATCACAATTTACTTTAATCTTTTTGTTTTTTAATTCCGAACCCCATATAAATAGTGTGACAACGATAGGAAACAATTCTAAAGATGTAATATCAGATGTTATCCCCGAAGTATGCCAGGAATCAGGCCACCTTGCATTGCACCAATGACCTTGAAAATATATACCAAAGCCCATGCCATGACCACCGGCGCTGTCAGTGAATAATTGCACGTCCTCATTTGTAACCCAATAGCGGTCATGAAAAACGGAAATTCCGTTTAACTTATTGAGAAAAGACAACCACATTTCTAAATCTAAACGAGTGTTTTTATTAATACGAATATGATGGTGCGGTTTTGAAAGGCCGCACGTTGTGTTTATAAAACGCCTAATAAACGGTCTGCCGACGACAATTGCGCGGCAGCAAAAATTCAAAGATCCAATTAATGACTGCATTGCTTTTAGCGTTGTTTTAGATTTTGATAACAAGTGAAGAATTTTTTCTTTAACTTCGTTTAATTTTGATTGCGGTATTCTGACCACCATATTTTCGGTATCGAGTTCAAGCCCAAGGTAAACAATTACCTTAACTGGACCGAACGTTTTATCTTCCGCTAACGGAACGTTTAATTCGGACATTGTTGCCTTAAATGATTGTAATGCCATAATGCAGTCATCTGCTGTTTTCGCCCCTCCTAAAAAATCATCAAGGTAGTGAATAAGCATTGGCAACTTCATCTTAGATTTAGCTAAAAACTCTAAAAAACGAGAAAATCTCTCAAATGTTATGCAACTTATTGAGGCACCAAAGGGAAGTGCCTTGTCAACGTACAAATTGTCTTCAAAACGAAACCCTAATAATTCAAAGTCGCAGGGGTTAATTGGTATAAGACGAAATGCACTTTTATGTCTACCTTAAACAGATTACAATTCTTTCCTAAATCTTGTACCAATTTGACGGCTTCATCGAAGCTTGTATATTGAACCGAACATAGGTTTGGGTCGATATAATCATTTATAGACTCGCCCGTGGGGTACGAAAGATGATGAATCATACGAAATTCCCCAGGGTTTTTCTTCGGAATGAGACCTATCGGGGATATAACCAAATTTGAAAAAGGGGGGTCCTTGAAAGGTCCCGCTACTCTACCCGCTAAAATTTCTGTGTTGATTTGTTTTTTAATTATTTGCGGATTTAATTTTGCCGACTTAAGATTTGGTGAATCCCGAGCTTTGCGGGGGCCGCTGTATTGTATTCGAAAGCCGTATTTGAAACCATTCAACAAAAATGAAGCCTCATTTTGATCATAAAATAAAAGATATTTTTCCAACATAATGACATTAATTGGCGATATTGCTAGACTAGTAACATCTAAATTTCGGGGATTATTTTTGCTGTTGACCTCTGCCTCGACCATTGAATGGACGAAAATAAGGCCGCCCTCTTGATGGGCCAGCTGACTGAAAATTACTCTGCGGTGCGTTTTGCTGACTAGGGCAGACTATTGCTGGATGCGAATCGCCGCATATTTTGCAAAGATGCACAAATCTGCAATTCGGCCACCTACAATTTCCTTGATTAAAATCTAAGCATTTGAAGCTAAACGAGGTTGAAGACCTAGGACTGTTCCGCACCTGCATGCAACGCCACCAGAGGTCGTTATTGATCACTGACCAAGGGGAAGGCGAGAGTGCCTGACGGATACGGACCTGCTCGTCATAGGTTCTCCATGCGTAACCTCCTTGATGTGCAGCGCATTCCCTTATTGTGAACAAATAATGAAGAAGATCGTATGTTTTATCAGCATGTGTAGAAAGATATACGGACGCATAGATGATAAATGCATCTGTCCAGCGCTCAATAGATTGGACTTTATCCTTACATTCACGTTTCGATGTTTCTAGATGACCATCGGAACCTACTAACCTTAAAACGCTACCACTGCAAAATTCTGACAGCTCAACCGCTCCCTTTAAAAGAAGGGCTAAATTAACATATTCCCCCTTACAGATCTGTTGCTTGATGGAAGACGGGACATGAGCTGCCAAATCATCCCCTGCTAAACGTACTTCAGGCTGGATATGCGAGCCAATTTGCTGGGTGGACTGAATTACCGGGCAATTAGGAACGTCAATGTTATCGACAGAATCGCCAGTACCGGAAGTATTATTGCAAGCACATTGGCCACGATGTCCATCAAGAACATTTCTGTTTCTATTTTCCGGGGGCAGAACACCAGAATCGCGAATTAAAGTTTCAAAATCAATAATCTGAGAGGACCTACCCGCATTAGGCTGTAAAAGGCAGCTGTCCTCGTTGTCTGCTAAGGCATCACATGCACGCTTCCTGCCTCGTGTATGGCTATCAACGGGAGCTGGTGATTCAACGCTTGGTCCGGGTTGTCGGCTGTCCGTATGGCTTGGGGAATTATCAACTGCATTCCCATCCCTGTGTCGAGGGGCAGCATTTCTCCTGCCTGAATGGCTTCTTGTTCCAACTGAGGGTTCGACCCTTCTCTTAGAAGAACGACCACGTGGCATTGAAAAATTAATCTAAAGTACTTGTAGAACTGGCTGTAAGCTAGCTGTTCGGCGAAAAGAGAGCGATGCACGCCTTTCCCGAACTTTTATACGGTTAAGCCTGTCTGACTTATACCCGACTTACTGAACTTAACCCACCTACTATATTAAATGAATGATGGGAACCAGACCGTACCTACGACAAATGCCGAAGAAATCCAAATAACCCACAACCATACCGAATTGTTCCGAATGCTATGAACTGAGAGCTTTGACGACAAGTAACAGTATTTTCTTGAAAAATAAATGTAATTATTGACATTCGTAAATAATTCTTATTAATTCACTTTGATTCAGACAATTTGTTATATATAAACTGATACCCTTTTATCCTCCTCATTTGTATTTCTGGCAACTTGTAGGCAAGCAGCTGCAGACATTAGTATACAAGTCATTTGTCTTGACTGACAACTTTCATCCTGGGCATTCAATGACAGCAACTGTAATATATTTATATAACCATATACCTAGTTGTAACTACTCAATAAATTACTAGTAATTTGCTTCTAACATTTAGCAATTACCAGATTTTATAAAATACAAAAACAAAATCCTTAGTAAATACAGCAGTTAAGGTCTTCACAAGTAATGCTGTTCAGGTGCTTATAATGTATTAGAAAAATTATATCTTAAAAACAAGACAAATTGTATCCCTGGAGAGAAAAAAAATCTCACACAAGTTTTCCCTATGAATTTCTACCCCTGCCTGTAACAAAATGTTTTTTTCAGAGGGACATTTCCTGTGAATCTCATAGATTTATATTACCTGTGAACAAAGTGTGTAAAGTTCCTTCATTTGTAAAGGCTCATCTTCATACTGTAATGCCAAATTCCAAGCTGAAATATCAATACAAATTTCATTTTTCTTTAGCAAAATCATTTAAAAAAATAATAGCAATGTTAGTAAGAAATTCATTTACTTTTAATTTGATGCATCACATATTTTTACCTTTCCTACAAAAGAATCTCTTAAACATTTATGCACAATATATGTGCCTTAAAAGCTTACTGGATACATAAAAAAATTCAATGTCCCTTTTGTAATTTGAATGGCAAAAAGTCAAAAAGAGCCAAATATGTGCAGTTGACCAATTAAAAATTTGGCCATGATAGGGTCCTAAATGGAGTAAAAGGATTATTAATCAAAACACAGTGAGAACTATACAGCCTGTGAAGATATATACCTATTTTCATGAGCCAGTTGGCCTCATTCTGGACAAACTGATTTCTGTTGTTATCCTCATCTTGCAGCTTTAAAAGTTTGTTGTATCCTGCAATGTTAACAAGATCAGATTCAGAATTACAATGCAAACAGGGCATTTTTTTACAATTTACATGATTAACAGACAATAATTTCAAATTCATTTTTTTCTTTTACACTGAAAAATTGTCTTAATTGAACATGCTTATGCCACAACTAACCAAACTAGTCACAGAAAGTTAACTTATACATTACAAATATATCAGTGTAAGAGCTAATAAAGATGAATTAAAAGAATGTGTGGCATTGCAATATTGCAAGTTTTCTCTTTGTTTACATTATAACATACTATAATATCAGCAGATGAAAATTACCCATTCTGATGTAAGATATGATTTCAAAAGCTTCGTTTCTGAAACAAAATCAGTACAATATCTATTAAATAAAAGGGTTATCAATCACTGTAAAAACATAAATTTTTCTCATAAGTGGAGCAATAAGTTACAAGAAAACAATGTTTTTCAAAATAAAAAAAATGTTTTGTCAATGGTGTTTTTGTTCTTTCTTAAACTGAAATGAGTAGGTTTGGGTTTTTGAAAAATATATAAAAATACAAGAAAGTGCATTTGTACTAATGGAAAACAAAAAATAAATACTTGTAATTCAAAATGGATATATTGTCATTCAGACACATGTATTGACAGATTCATCATAAACAAAATGTAAGCCTGTTTCCATACCTACCTGTGCTCTGTAGATTTGTCAGCAACTGACAGCTTAAGTCTAATAAGACATCTGAGAGATGTGAGCACCTGTTCAATATCTGTGCTGGTATTGCTAAGATGTTCCAATGCTACACAAGCTGCTTCTGTCTTGTCAGTCTAGAGAAAACCACCATATGTAAACAAGAGGGCCATGATGGCCCTGAAGTCGCTCACCTGTACATAGGCCCCCGGAGCGGGGCCAGTTTAAACCCTGGGGCTTTTATTTGAACAAACTAATGGTAGACAACCATTAGAAAATGTTTCATGCTAAACAAAAAATTCTAAGGTCTAGCTTGTTGGGATTTTTAAAAGAAGATTTTTTTAAGTTTTTTCTTTACACATATAGTTAAAAACGATGACACACCTGGGGCAGGGCCAGTTTTGACCCCAGGGCTTTTATTTGAACAATATTTGTAGACACTTACTAGAAAATGTTTTATGCTTAATATCTAAACTCTAGCTATTCGGGTTTTTTCAAAGAAGATTTTTACTCGTATAAGGAAAATTAATATCCCCTGGGGCGGGCCAATTTTGACTCCAGGGCTTTTATTTGAACAAACTTTGAAGACACTCACTAGAAGATGCTTCGTGCTTAATATCTAAACTCTAGCTATTTGGGTTTTTTCAAAGAAGATTTTTTAATTTTTGCTATAGTTTTACACATATAGGGAAAATGAATGACCTCCAGGGTGGGGCCAATTTTGACCCCAGGGCTTTTATTTGAACAAACTTTGTAGACACTCACTAGAAGATCTTTCATGCTTAATATCTAAACTCTATTTGGTTTTTTCCATAGAAGATTTTTTAAGTTTTTCCTATACACATACAAGGAAATTTGGAAAATCAATGACCCCCTGGGCTGGGCCAATTTTGACCCCAGGGCTCTTATTTGAACAAACTTGGTAGACATCCATTAGTACATGTTTCATGCTAAATACCTTAGCTCAAGCTCTTTGGGTTCTTTAAAAGAAGATATTTAAAGTTTTTACTAAATGCATATGGGGAAAATCAATGACCCCCTGGGGCGGGGCAAATTTTGACCCCAGGGCTTTTATTTGAACAAACTTGGTAGACACCCATTAGAAGATGTTTCATGCTAAATATCTTAGCTCTAGCTCTTTTGGTTCTTTAAAAGAAGAATTTTTAAGTTTTTACTATATGCATATAGAGAAAATCAATGACCCCTTGGGCGGGGCCAATTTTTACCCCAAGGGCTTTTATTTGAACAATCTTGGAAGACACCCATTAGAAGATGTTTCATGCTAAATATCTTAGCTCTAGCTCTTTTGGTTCTTTAAAAGAAGATTTTTTAAGTTTTTACTATATGTATATAGGGAAAATCAATGACCCCCTGGGGCGGGCCAATTTTGACCCAAGGGCTTTTATTTGGACAAACTTGGTAGACACCCATTAGAAGATGTTACATGCTAAATATCTTAGCTCTAGCTCTTTTGGTTCTTTAAAAGAAGATTTTTTAAGTTTTTACTATATGCATATAGGGAAAATCAATGACCCCCTGGGGCGGGGCCAATTTTGACCCACGGGCTTTTATTTGAACAAACTTGGTAGACACTCACCAGAAGATGTTTCATGCCAAAAATCTAAGCTCTAGCTCTTTGGGATTTTTAGAAGAAAATATTTTAAGTTTTTTTCTTTTGGTTGCCATGGCAATCAGAGTTCTGCATGGAATTAAATTCTTTGAACAATTTTCAAAGGTGACCACCAAAGGAACATTCCTGTGAAGTTTGGATGAAATTGGCTGAGTGGTTAATGAGGAGATGTCATTTTAAGTAAAAGTTTACGGATGACGGACGGACAACGGCCGGACGCCGGACGAAAAGCGATCACAAAAGCTCACCCTGTCACTTTGTGACAGGTGAGCTAAAAAACAAACAAAAAATGTGAATTTATTGATCTCACTTTAACAAAGTGATAAAACACTTCTAAAGTACAAGAAAAGTAACAAAGTCAATGTTTAGAATCAAAATAAACTTGATTCAATTGATGTCATACCTTATCAATGGTTAGCAGTCTTAAGAGAGTCCATTTAGTGCAAGGTATAAACATAACAAATGTATCTAAAAAGTGGAAAAGTAAATGAAGACTCTTTAAGAGTCTATTTCAAGCCTCAGTAGCAATGATTACCTTTAATATTAAATGTATATCATGCTAAGATTTGATATTTTAAAGTACTGATAATTGTTATGCAGTAACTTTTTTAATAAACAAGAGCAATCAGTGATCACATGTGTCGCCTCATGATGGCCAATTTCATGTTGAGACAAATTTTGTGACAGACGGACAAACAGACGGACAGTGCACAACTAGACTTGGTACTGATCATTCCTGTAAAGTTTGGATAAAATTGCACCAGTAGTTTATGAGGAGTAGTCCGGACAAGCTTTTGCGTATCTGGCAACACACAGAAAAAAACACCTTTTTATCAAAGGGCCATAACTCAACCAAAAATCATTCAACCGGAAAACCCGTGCAATATGCGCAAGGACTTGAGCTACAGATCAATCCTGTTAAGTTTCATTGAAATTGCATTAGTGGTATAAGAGAAGTAGTCCGGACAAACTTTAAAAATTAAAAAAATTATTAAAGGCCCATAACTCTGACAAAAATCATTAACCCGGAAAAAAATTTACAAAATGACAAAGATGGTACTGATCTTCTTTAAAATTTGGATGAAATTGCCCAGAGTTTATGAGAGTAGTCCGGGCAGCTTTTGTGTATCTGGGAAAACACAGAAAAAAAAAACTTTTATCAAAGGCCTAAATCGCCAAAAAACATTTAACCGGAAAACCCTTTGCAATAGGCAAAAACTTGAGCTACAGACAATCCCGTAATTTCATTGAAAGCATTAGGGTATAGAGAAGTACCGGGCAAAAATTTAAAATTAAAAATATTAAAGGGGCCCTACTCGACAAAAACATTGACCGGAAAAAGCTGACAAAAGCACAAATAGACTTGATACTGACATTTCGTAAAGTTTTGGGTGAATTGCACCAGTAGTTTATGAGGGTAGTCCCGGCGTTTTTGACGACGGAGGACAGACGAAGACGGACAGCAACGACGGAGAAGTGATCCCTATATGTCGCCACTACTCCGTAGAGGCGACACAAAAATATTCATCTTTCGAGTACACAAAGAAAAGAGATATTAAATTTTTAACACTGAACATTATAAGTAAAAACAGTATGAATACAAAAGTTCATTAAAAACTGGAAGTTTTTTTTTTCTGAAAGGGACCAATTTAACATGGCCATGCAGAAATAAGGAATGCAGCCTCCCTAACATAATGTACATTCTCTTATTCAAATAAGACATATTGAGCAAGAATTACCTAGAATTCACAAACTTTCTGTAAAAATGTCTTATCTGCAATTAAATTATTTTTACCCAAAGATGAGTAAAGTACATATTGAAACCAACGGAACTTGAAGTCCATGGCAGGTACCATACTGGTAAAAACATTTAAACATTTAAGATATGATTTAGTATCTGAAGGCCCTTTGAAAAAATGTAGATGTATCTTTTAGCCCTGTTTTAGCCTCAGAGACATTGACCCCCATCAACCTCAAACAAGGCTTTGTTTCCTTCTATAGCAGGGGCATTTAAAAGGCCTGCATGGAGATTTATACAGTAATTTCCCCCAAAATTGAACTTAAATCAAGATATTTTGTTCCCCTTTGTAAAATATTTCCTAAACTTTAATGGATTTTAGGGCCCCTTCCTGTGACATGGTAAAAAAAACCCTATCAATTTTAAACCCCACTTACAGTTTTATCCAAGGTCTGAGTATACCAATTAATTATAAAAAAATAGATGTTCATAAATAAATAAATACACTATAACAAATGATAAGTGTATGAAAAAAAGACAAAAAATGCTATTTTATGCTCTCCCTAATACTTTTAGGTCATTAAATAACATATATATTGATAAAATAATGTATGTTTGATTAACACAGCCAATGAAAATGTGATTAATTCAGACTTTAAGAAAAACATAATTAACAACAGATGGAAATTCTAAACTAAGTTATTATACTAACTTAACCCTTGACAAGTTTGAAAATGAACATATTTGAAATCAGAAAACCATGTGGGTCACCTCCAGAGCTTGTTGAGCAGCTAGAGCCACAAGTCCACAGAGGCCCAGAGAATCACCACTTGCTATTACATTGTCTGTTGAAGCCAATTCACATAATTTCTTCAAAGATTCACATGCTACAACATAAATGTGAATGTGAGCCTATGGTTTATTTTGAAAAGGTGACAATTTTGGAGTATCTCAAAGAATAATTGAATTATACAACCTGTAGTTAAAAGTTAAAAGTTGTTGTTATGGCAGACAATAATTATATTAGTTTAAAACATTATACTCATTCATGAATTTCAATGATAATAAAATACAACATAAAGAAACTCATATAGAAAAAAAAAGAAAAGAAAAGCTGACAATAAAATCAAACATTTTCATGCATATGTTATGCATAAAGAATATTGCAAAGTATAATATAACACTGGTTGCTTAAACTGTCTCTACCTTTGACATTGTTATTTTCCAGAAGAGCCAGCTTGAAACATATGTACTGAGCATGTGCACAAGTAGGATCATTCTTTACAGATTGTTCTATAGCCTCTTTAGCCTGTAATACAAATATCTTCAAATATCTTGAAATTTAAATTTCACATTCATATAAAAAATGATCTTCTGTCATATTTTTCAGCATAATAATCAACAGTAATATTCCCTTTACATTGCAAAATATGAAATCTCATTAATATATTTGATAGACCTTGGTTATATTGTTTCAGACTTACTATAAGTTTATTATGTAAATAATTGTCAGAGACTAGTATATACCGCCTTGTATTATTATTGTCACATAAATTATCTTACCATATCAAGTTGATGTGTTGCAATGAGACAGTTGGCTCTGTTCCTATGCAGTTTTGCGAGGTTTAAATCTCCAGTGTCAGACTGAGTGTACAAGCTGAGAGAGTAATTATACCACTGCAAGGCCTCCTCAAAATCCTTTCCCTGAAAAAAATGTTCTGTTCTGTATTGAGTAATATCAAAATTAACAAGGGTGCCATAGTCACAAAATACGCCCGTTTACGAAAGCTTTAGATGGAGATGGGGGCATTATGGATAAGTGTTATCTAGCAAGCAAGTTTTTATTCTTGGCACTGTGTTGTTAAATGAACCTTAAAACAAATCAGTAGGGAAGATATGCACAGGATGTGTGACCTTGACCTTGGTCGCAGGGACCTGAATTTTATGCACAGCACTCAGCCTCACAATGATGAACATTTGTGCCAAATTATATTGAAATCCCTCTATGCATGTAGAAGTTTTGCTCCAGACAAGTGTTTTTCTATGAGCTCTAACTGTGACCTTCACCTTTGACCTAGAGACTTGGTTCATGTGCAGGGCACTACGTCTCATGGTGGTGAACAATTCTATAAAGTAACATTAAAATTCCTCCATGCATGTAGAAAATATGCTCCGGACAACATCTGGATATTTAATCATCTCCAGTGACCTTGACCTTGCAAATATTAACCTAAATCAAATGTGTCACACCTGTAGTCATGATAGTTACCATTTGTGCTACAATCCATCAATAAATGATGACTAAATGGTCCCTATACACATCTTCAAATTTTTATCTGAACTTTGACCTCTATGTGTAACCTTGACTTTGGTCGCAGGGATCTGAATTTTGCGTGCAACACTCAGCCTCACAATGGTGAACATTTGTGCCAAGTTATATTGAAATCCCCCTATGAATGTAGAAGTTTTGCTCCGGACAAGCGTTTTTCAATGAGCTCTAAGTGTGACCTTGACCTTTGACCTGGAGACCTGGATCATGCATGGAGCAATACATACCATGGTGGTGAACATTTCCATAAAGTATTATAAAAATTCTTCCATACATGTAGGAGATATGCTCCAGACAAAATCTGGATATTTCACCATCTTTAGTGACCTTGACCTTGCATATATTGACCTAAAGCACATGTGTCACAGCCGTAGTCATGATAATGACCATTTGTGTTACAATCCCCCAATAAATGATGATTAAATCGTCCCTATACACATCTTCATATTTTTATCTAAACTTTGACCTTTAAGTGTGACCTTGACCTTGGCTGCAGGGACCTGAATTTTGTGCGCGACACTCCGCCTCACAATGGTGAACATTTGTGCCAAGTTACATTGAAATCCCTCTATGCATGTGGAAGTTTTGCTCCGGACAAGCATTTTTCAATGAGCTCTAAGTGTGACCTTGACCTTTGACCTAGAGACCTGGTTCATGTGCGCGACACTGCTCCTCATAGTGGTGAACATTTCTATGAAGTTTCATTAAAATCCCTCCATACATGTAGGAGATATGCTCCGGACAAAATTGGACGCCACCCGCCCGCCCGCCCGCCAGGGGCGTTATCATTATACGTCCCGTTTTTCAAACGGGCGTATAAAAATACTAATTAGTATATCACTATCACAATTCTTTTTATTACATTCCAAAATTTTATCTAAATTAATTAAAAAGATTATATCGACCTTTCAAAGTGACAAGTTTTGAATAAAATCTGACCCATTGGTAAAAACACCATGTTGAGACATGCTGCATTAAGGTAGACCATGGGTAATGCATTACCTTCACTTTGAAGAGTATTCAAATAAGCTAGAATCACTCGCCAACTACATTGAAATTGAGGGGCGTGGGTTCTAACCCCAGAAGGGGCAACTTTTTTTTCCTTTCTTTTTTTCTTTTTAACATTATTTATGTATCTCTCTCTGATCCTTTGTGGAAGAAAAAAGGGTTAGATTTAAATTATATAATTTTTGCAGGTATTTATTTGCTAAATAATGCCAAAATTTATAGCAAATATGATACCAGATATTTTCAAAGTTTAATAAAATTAAAACTACACGGTAAAAGTATTTTAATTACTTCGCATGATCAACCAATATACCTTTAAGAAAATTTAGGCAAACTTTGAAAACTGGCAGCCCCTCATTATGGTAAATTTTAGGGATATTTTGAATAAGGCATTTTAGATAGGGAAATGGTAAAATTAGTGTTTAAAGTGGGTGGGGTAGGGTAACATTTTTATACATATTAAGAACATTTTGTTTAGAAACAAACATTTTGCTTGTGTAATTTGTTACCTGAAAGTTATTATTTGTTTCTTAAAAATGAGCAATAGAAAAACATTTTTTATAATGATGATATTACAGATTATTAAAAGTTTCCTCATTTCTGAAAATAAGCCCTAATCTTTATGGCAAAGTCTTAGTTCAGAAATATATTCATAACTCATAAACCACACGGTAAATTTTATTTAAATTTTCCATACAGGTGACCTTGAAGACATATAACTGTCCTATGTTGTCAATTTTACAGTTCCTTATGGTGCCCATTACCCATGGTCTACCTTAAATCCCCACATGGCAGTCCCTACATTTCTATCAATAAATCATGTGAGTTACTTAAACAAGAGGGCCATGATGGCCCTGAGGTCGCTCACCTGTATATAGCCCCCCCCCCCCCCCCCCCCGGGCCAATTTTTACCCAAGGGCTTTTATTTGTATATTTGAACAGACTTGGTAGACACTCATAAGAAGATGTTTCATGCTAAACATCTAAGTTCTAGCTCTTTGGGTTTTTTAAAAGAAGATTTTTTAAGTTTTTACTATACACATATAGTTAAAAACAATGACACCCCTGGGGCAGGGCCAGTTTTGACCCCCGGGCTTTTATTTGAACAAACTTTGTAGATATTTACTTAAAGATGTTTCATGTATAATATCTAAACTCAAGCTATTTGGGTTTTTTCAAAGAAGATTTTTAAGTTTTTGCTATACACATATAAGGAAAATCAATGACCCCCGGGGCGGGGCCACTTTTGACCCCAGGGCTTTTATTTGAACATACTTGGTAGACACCCATTAGAACATGTTTCATGCTAAATATCTTAGCTCTAGCTCTTTGAGTTCTTTAAAAGAAGATTTTTTAAGTTTTTACTATATGCATATAGGGAAAATCAATGACCCCCTGGGGCGGGGCCAATTTTGACCCCAGGGCTTTTATTTGAACAAACTTGGTAGACACTCATTAGAAGATGTTTCATGCTAAATATCTTAGCTCTAGCTCTTTGGGTTCTTTAAAAGAAGATTTTTTAAGTTTTTACTATATGCATATAGGGAAAATCTATGACCCCCTGGGACGGGGCCAATTTTGACCCCAGGGCTTTTATTTGAACAAACTTGGTAGACATTCACTAGAAGATGTTTCATGCCAAATATCTAAGCTCTAGCTCTTACGGTTCTTTAAAAGAAGATTTTTTAAGTTTTTACTATATGCATATAGGGAAAATCAATGACCCCCCGGGGCGGGGCCAATTTTGACCCCAGGGCTTTTATTTGAACAAACTTGGTAGACATTCACTAGAAGATGTTTCATGCCAAATATCTAAGCTCTAGCTTTTACAGTTCTTTAAAAGAAGATTTTTTAAGTTTTTACTATATGCATATAGGGAAAATCAATGACCCCCCGGGCCGGGGCCAATTTTGACCCCAGGGCTTTTATTTGAACAAACTTGGTAGACACTCACTAGAAGATGTTTCATGCCAAATATCTTAGCTCTAGCTCTTTGGGTTCTTTAAAAGAAGATTTTTTAAGTTTTTACTTTATGCATATAGGGAAAATCAATGACCCCCTGGGGCGGGGCCAATTTTGACCCCAGGGCTTTTATTTGAACAAACTTGGTAGACACTCATTACAAGATGTTTCATGCCAAATATCTAAGCTCTAGCTCTTACGGTTCTTTAAAAGAAGATATTTAAAGATTTTTCTTTCGGTTGCCATGGCAACCAGAGTTCTGCATGAAATGGAATTCTTTGAACAATCTTGATAGAGCTTCATACAAAGAGTACTCCTGCCAAGTTTCATTAACATTGGCCTTGCGGTATCATAGAAGATGTCCTTAGAATATTTAAAATGTGGACGGACGACTGACGACGGACGCCATTTGGTTGGCCATCCTAAAAGCTCACCTGCACTTTGTGCAAGGTGAGCTAAAAATGGGTCAAAGACAGAAAAGGCCGGGTTGCATTTGTATACAAAATATCATGAGGCTGTGATGCTACTTAAATTTTCTACCACTGACCACTGATGTTGAAAATTTAACTAATAAGTCAGCAAAAAGGAAGTGGATGAGCATCAGACCTGAAATGGAATCCCACAATATGGGACCACATGCCAATGCTGTGAACCACATATCAAGAGGCTGTTATAAGTAGTAGCTGAGAAAACTGTTACGAAAATTTCCTACCACTGACCATTAATGTTGAAAATTTAACTAAGTCGGCAAACAGGAAGTGGATGAGCAACAGACCTGAAATCGAATCCTACGGTATGGGACCACAAGTTAATGCTGTATGCAAAATATCAAAAGGCTATGATAAGTAGTAGCTGAGAAAACTGTTACGAAAATTTCCTACTAATTGACCATTTATGTTGAAAATTTAACTAAGTCGGCTAACAGGAAGTGGATGAGCGACAGACCTGAAATCTAATCCCACAGTATGGGACCACATGTTAATGCTGTATGCCAAATATCAAGAGGCTGTGATAAGTAGCTGCTGAGAAAACTGTTACGAAAGTTTTTTCCCCGCCCACCTGCCGCCTACCATTCACCATAATATAACCCGGGTTTGCACCTGTGTAACCCGGCCAAAAATCATCTTAATTGTAAACAATCTCATTAAAACAAAATTACTCAAAACTTTAAAGGTAATTTAACAGAAAGTTTTGCATCGACTGAACCATAAATTTCGCAAATTCAAAATTTTATTATATTCAAATAGCAAGGCAGGGTTATGCACAAAGTGGTTTTTAAGATAGTTTATGGCTAGTTTACGGAGTCAATGTATAATAGTATGTTGTCATTACAAAGTTACCTCATAACTTGCTGCTGCCTGTTCCCAGAATAAAACATGAAATCGTTTCTTTATAGACAACTCCAGTGGTCTTCCTGTATGATGAGCTGAAAACATAAACCATGACCAACCGTTGTTCAAACTGTAGTGCACAATAATTACTATGGATATGATATACTGATTTTGCCACTAAAGATGTTTCTTAATCAGTTATAACTTCTCAGAAAAAATTAAGCCATAACATGGTAGGTATAAAGGCAAAAGATATTTTTTTCTAAACTCTTCTGTAACTACTATATAGATGAGCTTTTGCATTCAATAAAGAGCTGATCATAGTCACAGTTATCATCTGCACATTTTTTTCTTATATAGAACTATCAAATTAACTGATCAATCACGTATCACACAATGTCAAATTAACATTCTCAAGTCATATACATAACATAATCTTTATTTGGCATAAAAAAAGCATGAGCATATATATAGCCAATATTCATTCATTTTCATACGATGTTAAAAAAATTATTAGAATTTGTGTATCATTAACATTAAACAGTGCAAAAAAAACAACAACAGGGAAATCCTTGATAAAGCCATCAATAAAAACAGAGACCACAAATTACTACATTTCATTTTACTATTTCATATTTTATCACATGTAACAAAAATCACAGTATTTTTTCTTGTAATGGACAGGTTTAATTGATACAACTAACAATATAACTAGAACTGTGTCCAAAGGACACGGATGCCCCCACTGATAACATATATATGGTATATAGTGATAAAATCAACAAAGGGCCATAATTCTGTTAAATTTGGTTGCAGCAAAAATTCCTTCCTTTACTACCATCTACACATTAAAGTTGTTCATCCCTGGAAGTTTAAGCAAAATCTACCATCCGGTTTAAGAGGAGTTGCGTTCACAAAATTTCTAAATGGTATATAGTGAAAAAATCAACAAAGGGCCATAATTCTGTTAAATTTGGTCGCAGCAAAAATTCCTTCCTTTACTACCATCTACACAATAAGGTTTTTCATCCCTGGAAGTTTAAGCAAAATCTGCCATCTGGTTTAAGAGGAGTTGCGTTCACAAAATTTCTACATAGTATATAGTGAAAAAATCAACAAAGGGCCATAATTCTGTTAAATTTGGTCGCAGCGAAAATTCCTTCCTTTACTACCATCTACATATTAAGGTTGTTCATCCCTGAAAGTTCCATAAGAGGAGTTGCGTTCACAAGATTTCGGGACAAACGGACAGACGGACGGACGGACGGAGAGACGTACGGCGTGACGGACGGACGGACGAACAAGGCAGCAACGCTATATGCTCCCACTCTGTGGGGGCATAAAAATGATCACTTATAGGGAGAACATATGCAAGTGACCAAGTATCTTAGACAGAAGATACATGAAATGGCATTCTATAGCTATTGACTGAAGGTTCTTTATTGGTTTTACAGTCAATTAAGGTATTAGCACCCTAATGCATTACCTCTGCTTTGAAGAGTATTCAAATAGGCTAGAATTACTGTTAACTACATTGAAAATGAGGGCCATGGGTTCAATCCCCAGAAGGGTCAACTTTTTTTTTTCTTTCTTTTTTTCTTTTAACATTATTTATGTATCTCTCATGTCCCATATGGAAAGAAAAAAGTGTTTAATTTTGAATTTTTAATTTATATAGGTATTTATTGGCTAAATTATGCTTAATATAGTAATAAATATGGTACCTGATATTTTCAAAGTGTAATATAATCAAAACTAGACGGTAAAAGTATTTCATATTTTACAAGATCAACCAATATACTTTTTTAAAAATTTAGGGAAACTTTGAAAACAGGCACTCATTTGGGTAAATTTTAAGAATTTTTTTAATTAGGCTCCCTAAGTAGAAAAATGGTCAGACAAGTGGTAAAAATGGGTGGGGTAGAGTAACATTTTTATACAGATTTCATAAATTTTAAGTAGAAACCATAATTTTGCTTATGTGGATTGTTAGCTGAATGGTACTATTTGTTTCTTACCAAAAATTCATGGGAAAACATTTTTCATTAGAATGTTATTGCAGATTATTTAAAGGTTCCTCATTTCTAAAAAAGGGCCCTCATAACATCCTAGCTTGAGTTCAGAAAAGTGGCCATAACTTGATTTCCGTATGGTAAACTTTGTTTAAATTTTGCATACAGGTGTACTTTAAGGTATACATCTGACCTATGATGTCAATTCTTTAGTTCCTTATAGTGCCCATTAGGGTCCTAATACCTTAAGATACAAATTTCTCTTACCTTGTGACACAGATTTCTTAAACAAAACATACAATGAAAATATTTGTTTCTTAGATATGTTTTACCTGTAATGCAATATTCAACAAATTCCTTAGCTTGTTTCTTCATTCCAGCATTAAGAAGAACCTCAGCGTTGGTAACAAGCAGTTTGCCAATATCTGGAGAGTGCTCAAACCTCTTCAGTAACTCCTCAATCAGCCATGTCATAATTTCTACCCTAAATAGTTATCAAGGAAAGTGCATGGTCATTGGAAAAGCATTACAAAGCATAGTCAATACACAGCTGTTCTGAAAACTGGCAGAAAACTAGGGATGTCATCTGGAGCCGATACGGCCATCCGGATATCCGAATCAAACATCCGGATACATCCGGATGTTCGGATCGTTGTTATATTCTTAGATGTCTGATATGACGTAACCATTTTTTCGCGACCTTTTTCAAAGTGTAGTATTTCGTTTTTCTTCCTTTTTAATTGAATGATACAGTCGACTCTACTTATAACGAACTCGCTTATAGCGAATAATCGTTAATAGCGAACTAAATCTGACATCCCCGGCCGATTCCTTCTTTATTTTATATTAAATCACATCGCTTAATACGTACTCGCTTATAGCGAATTTTCGGCTATAACAAACCATTTTTCAAGGCCCCAAATGACGGAAAACATTTAAATTTCCTCGGTTATAACAAACTGTTATAATTGAAATATCGGGATGCGCTCAATTAGGATCAGTACACGAATAACACTATCCGATAATTAAACAATCGAATCATTGCTTCAGGGAATAAAGATTTTGAAAAATGTTTTAACAACATAATTTCCTACTTGTTACGGAAAATTTGTATTTCACACCCTCAGTTTGATGTAAATGCCCGATAATTGCCAAGTAATCGATTTTTTAAGTTAGCAATATTAACCAAACGATAATAAACAAATAGCAAAAGAAAACAAATGGTAAGAACTTTCATAGACAATACATGAATAAATTTATATACCATGTACATAATATATCGCTCAATAAAATGCCCTGCATTAAATAACAGTACAGAACCATTAAATAACCGCTGCAGTAAAATACCGGTTACATAGGTAACCAGTGAAGAGTATGGCTTTTTCACGGCAAATTTCCCCATCCAAACAAGTCAGAAAGTTGTTGCTACTTCGCTTTTAGCGAACTTCTGATATAACGAACGATATTTTAATGTCCCATTGATTTCGTTATAACCGGAGTCGACTGTACATATCAAAAATCTTCTGTTATTGATTTTATTTCTTCTATATAAAATACGACTAGCCGTTATCAATAAATTTAGAACTGCGTGTGGTACTTAAGATTTCAAATGAAATGAAAACGAAATTCGCCGCTGATTGTCTGAATTCCTCAATTAGCGCTATAATACGCAATAAAATTCGCTCACATTTGTGAAACAAAATAATACCTGTAAAAAATTAAATATAATCAATAACACGCATACAATTTACACACGATGACCTTTGAGTTTGACACGCGTGTAGCCAGCTTTTCAAAAGAATCTGCCATTCTTTGATGTTTACCATCATGTAGCCCTGGCTGTTTGATTCGAATTATCAAAGAAAGTGCCGAAACTTACATGAATTGCACACATTTTAAGTGTTCATAAGTGAAAAAAGAAATGTGAAATTTTTATTTTTTTTAAAAATACACATGTTTGATTAATACTAAAGGAGAAAGTTATTTTGTCGCTTAATTTTCGTATCAATTTCTATAAAAGCTGAGATAATTAACATATTATTCGTAAGTGCATTTCTTTATTTGATTATTTTATTTCTGCAGATTTTTCATTGTCTCAAAATAAGGTGTCGACGGGTCGGTAAGCCGAAATATATATAAAAATAATAACCTAATTAAATATTTAAATTTGGACATAAAAAATGTAACATCGTTGCCGATTTGATTAACAACATGTGTCATAATTGACTCGTTATTATCATAGTAATTATTGATTTTTTGTGGTCTGCAGAGATTATGATGTGTATTGTCAAACTAAGGTACAATATACAATATGGTGGTGTCAACACCATGTCTAGGCTTATCTTATCACATTTTCTCAATATTCTAAAATATTTTATACGAACATCCGAATCAGAAAATCGGCTCCGTACACCGAATCGTGATCCGAACGTTCGGATATCCGGACATCCCTACAGAAAACCAATCATACTGATAAAAACAGATCAAGAGGCACACTAAAACACAATTTTTTGAGAAAAAACAAAACTTAATTTTAATTTAATTCAAAATGATAATTATAACAAGAAATGTCGAACAACACATATGCCCCCCTTTCTAGCCCTTAACTCACATTATTGGTAATTTTGTTATAGAAACTTACCAAAAATGGGAACATGGAAGTGTTCAGTTATGGAAAAAAGAAAAACAATGAAGACTTTGTGATAAATAGTTTTCAAGATAATGAGCAGAAACCATTCTGACATCTAAGGCCCCTGTGACCTTGACCTTTGTACTAGTGACCCAAAATCAATAGGGGTCATCTAATAGTTATGAACAATCAATTTTAGAAATATGAAGACTTTGTGATGAATAGCTTTCAAAATAATAAGTGGAAACCATTCTAACATTCAATAGCCCTGTGACCTTGACCTTTGACCTAGTGACCCAAAAATCAATAGGGGTCACTTACTAGTTATGACCAATCAGTATGTGAAATATGAAATTTTGTGATAAACAGTTTTCAAGATAATAAGCGAAACCATTCTGACATTTAATGCCCCTGTGACCGTAACCTTTGAACTAATGACCCCAAAAGCACGGGTCATCTGCTGGTTATGACCAATCACTAGGTGAAATATGACGACTTTGTGATAATTATCTTTCAAGATAATGAGCCAAAATCATACTACCATTCAAGGGCCCTGTGACCTTGACCTTTGATCTGGTGACCCCAAAATCAAAAGGGGTCATCTACTAGTTATTACCAATCAATATGTGAAATAGAAAGACTTTGTGATAAATACTAAAAAGAGAATAAGCGGAAATCATACTACCATTAAAGGCCCCTCTGACCTTGGCCTTTGACCTAGTGACCCCAAAATCCATAAGGGTCATCTACTAGTTATGACCAATCAATATGTGAAATATGAAGACCATGACGAATTGTAACCAAAATAATGAGCTGAAACCATTCTGACATTTAAAGCCCATGACCTTGACCTTTGACTTAGTGACCTCAAAATCAATAGGCGTCATCTACTACTTATTGAAATATGAAGACTTTGTGATGAATACTTTTCAAGATAATCAGCTGAAACTATCTGACATTAAAGGCCTCTGTGACATTGACCTTTGACCTAGTGACCCCAAAATCAATAGGGGTCATCTACTAGTTATGATCAATTACTATGTGAAATATGAAGACTTTGTGAAAAATAGTTTTCAAGATAATCATCGGAAACCATTCTGACATTAAAGGCCCCTATGACCTAGTGACCCATGAATCAATAGAGGTCATCTACAAGTTATGACTGATCACTATGTGAAATATGAAGACTTTGTAATAAATAGTTTTCAAGATTATCAGCAGAAACCATGTGGTCTACCGATGGACAAACCAACAGACCGACATTAGCAAAACAATATACCCCCTCTTCTTTGAAGGGGGGCATAAAAAGTACAATATTATATCATGACAGTATCAATTTGAATAAAATAGGAATCATAATTATCATCTTTGACACTATGTGATATAAAATATGAATTGAAATCTCTAATAATAGTTTTCAGCAATATAATGGAAATTTTACTTGTTTAATTAAATTATATGAGTAGTGTAACAGTGTTGGACTTGATATTGAGTTAACAAGCAATTATCATAGTATTGCAAGCAATCCATAAGTCCCCTACCGGTTAGAACCCCAGCAACATTCTGATGGGCCATTGGCCATTCAATTTTACCAGTGAATGAATGACATATATGAACTTAAATCTTTTGAGTTCTAAGTTTGTCTATATCACAGTAATGTGTTAAGTTTCCCTGCCTAGTAAGGAAATTATGTTTATACAACCTTGTCATATTACAACGATGTGGGATTTTAAAGTAAATCCTATAAGGAATGAAGAAGTTGGAGTAAAAAAATACCAATTTCTCGAAAAAATCTAAGTTCAAGGGGACATAATTCTGGAAATAGTCTTGCTAGAGTATTTAACCTTCTCAAAAATGTTGAGTGATAATAAGAAACATATATATGAAGTTTGAAGTAGATACATTGGGAAATAAAGAAGTTATTTAAAAAAGACAACATTTTTTTTCATAAAAATCTAAGTTCAAGGGAGGTAATACTGATAATTTTTGTGCTAGAGTTGTAAACCTTGTCACATATGATGTGGTTGATGACCAGAAACTTATATTTAAAGTTTGAAGTAAACACCTTAAGAAATAAAGAACTTATAGTGAAAAAGCTGAAAAATTTTAATCAGAAATCTTGAATTCAGGCTATTTGTTGCCATAGCAACCAGAATTTTCAACATAGGAAGAAAAGAAAAAGATGTGCATAATCTCCAGACTGCCCTCTACGCATATTTCTAGTTTCATAAAAATATTTTCAGTTCTTTTTGAGTTATCACTTGATCCAGTTTATGTGTTAAATTTGCCATATTTTCAGACTATTTGTTGCCATAGCAACCAGAATTTTCAACATAGGAACAAAAGAAAAAGACGTGCATAATCTCCATACTGCCATCTATCCATATATCAAGTTTCATAAAAATATTTTTAGTACTTTTTGCGTTATCGCAGGTTCCAGTTTTGTGGACAGACGGACTGACGGACTGACAGACAGAAGGAGGGTAAACCTAAAGTCCCCTCCGGTTAAACCGGTAGGGGACTAATAACCATCTTTTGGTCACTTATAAACTAAGAATAGGATCAACATTCTCAACTTGACAGAGAGAAAGTTTGTTGTGTCATTTACATAGATTATTCAATTTACTTGGACGCTTTTTATTCTTCTTTTGCAAAAATAATACTGTGTTGATTTTTTGTTGTTTGTTTGTTTTTTTTTTTTTTTTTTTTTTTTTCAAAAAAAAAATTAAAAAATTAAGGGAGGGATCAATCCATACCTGTAAAATAACGCCCTTCAGAAGTAAGCTAAGTTTGTATTAATAAAATTGATAACTTAATAAGTTAAGTTATGCTTAACCCATTACTTCATGAGCATTTTGTGAAAAATGGCTGTTTTCATTGAAAAGTCTCCCGTTACAAGTTCAAATTGCTATAATACTATAAAAACTGCTTCAACACTAATCAAACTTGGCACAAATGTTGACTGGACCATTGCCCTTGCAACAACATGCTCAGGCTTAAATTTTCTGTTACCATGGCAACGAGGGGACATCTCAAAATTGCCAAAAATCACTATTTTGGCATCATATTTGATTTCAAAGTGCTGCAACTTCTCAATGGATTGAGATAGAGTCAAATGCTTTTCAGCGTTGGTTACACGTTACGTTATGATCAATCTGGGGTCATTTATAGCCTCTCACAAGTCCAAAATTTTCTTGGCGATGAGGGGGACTCCGCCCCCCTTCAAACCCCCCAAACAGAAGGGGGCCCCCCTTCTGGCAACCCCCTGATGTATCTTTTGGTTGGGGGTCCCGGCCGCGCCGAAAAAGAGGTCACTTTTTTTAACAACATTTCTCAAACAAAAACAAGTGTTAAGGGCCTAAATAATGCATTTTTTCACCATTTGAGACAACAAAAGGGGGGGGGGGGTGAAAAAGGCGTTAAAAGGCGTGTATATGAAGTAATGGGTTAAGACAAAATGAATACCTATTATACTGATTGACAGTTTGAAGTGTATTGAGACTGAGGTCAACAGTAAGTTCAGGGATACTAAGCAATTCTTCACATGCTGTAAATAAACAACATAATTTTATACACACAACTAGAAATGTGTCCATAGGACACGGATGCCCCCACACGCCACTGTTCTGTCAATCTTATGACTCTAGGTCAAATATTTTTTGGACTACATGTGCCACAAGTTGAAAACTAAAAATCAACAAAGGGCCATAATTCTGTTAAATTTGGTCGCAGCAAAAATCTTCCTTTACTACCATCTACACATTAAGGTTGTTAATCCCTGGAAGTTTAAGCAAAATCTGCCATCCGTTTAAGGAGTTGCATTCACAAAATTTCAACATAGTATATAATGAAAAAATCAAAAAAGGGCCATTAATTCACAAAAAATTTCTTTATTTACCATACACATTAAGGTTGTTCATTCCTGGAAGTTTAAGCAAAATCTGCTAAAAAGTTGCATTCACAAAATCAACAAAAGGGCCATAATTCTGTTAAAATTTGTTCGCAGCAAAAATTTCCTTCCTTTACTACCATCTACACTCATCTATCAACAAAGGTTCCAAAGTTTTTGACAAGTTGTCGGAACAAAGAAATCCTTCCTCTTAAAACCGGTAGACTACAATAAATTTTTCATCTGTAATTAAGAAAATCCCATTCCAGCTTAAGAGGAGTTGCTGTTCACAAAATTATTCTACATAGTATTCTTCTTGCAAAAATGAAACTGGTTGATTTTTTGTTTATTTTTGTGTTTTTTGAATTTTTTTTTCTAACAACAAATTAAAAATTTAAGGATCATCCCCTGTAAGATTAACCCCCAAAGTTGCCAATTTGTTTAAGATGATTCTTACATAAGATTGCTATGACTTAAGGGACAACTGGATCTTTACGTGATGGACAGTTGAAGGTATTAAACTGAGGTCACAGACAAGTATCAGCGTATACTAGCATTCTTCACATGTTGTAATAAAGCCATAATTATAAACAAAAATTAATACAATATCAAATATTAATAATCAAAACGTATTTGGTCCAAAGAATTTAACCCACAGAATAACATTAATCAAGAAAAGACATGAATCATGTTATTCTAACATATAGAAAATGTAAGAAAGTTAATACTTGTCCAAATTGACTGCAACAGTCATTCATTGTTGTCTCCCTTTAAATAAAAAATTGTGCCACTTTGGGCAATGCTCTGTTATTTTGATTAGTTATGTAACTCAAAAATTCGATATAATACCTCTCTTGACAACATTATCAGCAGCATTCTGTAGTAAAACAATCTTCAACTTTGTGAAAACACCAGCAGGATGACAATGTTCCTGTGAATTATATAATGATAAACTATCATTTATGTAGTCAATATGCAAAGGTTTAACAACTTCACTTATATATTAATTAAACTACCTTTTTGATTGTTGTAGTCTAAAAAAATTATTCTTTAAAATTCCAAAAAGCTTGATCACTAGAAATTTAAAGCAAGACTTGTTACATTAAAAATGTATTGATTAAAACTTTACATAAGCTGCCATTGCTTTCCATAAATTTTGAAGAAGCCAGTTAAGATTTGAGAGCAGTCATTAATGAATTTAAAGCTTTTGTATTTAAACATGATTTGGCAAAAGAAGCAAGCAGTCAATATTGCAGTAGCTAGCTATTTCTACAGTTGCTGCAGCTTACATACAGTAAGCTGCGTTCTAAGAGTACATTCTGCAGACCTTTACTTCTCAGTGGAAAGATCACATCATGGAAATGTATATATTCTGACAGAGATAAAACTAATTATCAGGTGCTGAAGTTAAATTTCAAAATTTTAGTTACTTATAATTTTTCTGGGCTCCTGGATCAACTTTGGAAGTACTAATGATTAGAAATAACAGGCAAAAAGAGCTTTTAACTCTTAAATATTGTTACTTTTTTTTTAAATTTCAGTATTCCATTAATCAGTACCATAAATAAATCAAACCATTTCAAGAGAATACTCACAGTGTTAGCTAGACTTATGGCATTTAAGGCATTCTGTATGTTCTCATCTTGTTTATACTCTAGGTATACATAGGACAATAACCGTAAAGTTCTTGCCTACAAAAAAATACAACATCTGTATCATCAAAGATATATTACAATTATAAAATAATTTGTTAAGTATTTGCACTGAAAACTCTTCCAAGTAATCATGAACCCTTGCAAAAAAAGACCAAAATGAAACAAGACAATATTCAATATACACAAATGTTGGCTTAAACCTTAGCCAATAAATATTTTACTATCAACAAAAATAATATTATATTATCAACAAAATAAATATTCTCAAATATTGTTTCATGAATAAATAGAACCAGAAAAGAGTCCAAAGGACATAGATGCGCCCATATTCCACAATTTTGTCAACAAAAAAGAAAACATTTAAAACATAACATGTATTTGTGCATATAAACATAGATATTAAATTATATTTGCGCCAAAATATTTAGGTGCACAGGTTGATATGCTGACAAGTGGCATTACTCTAGCAGTTATACTACAAGCAACACAAACCTGTCTAAGTATGAAAAGCTATTGTAAAGTAAGCCAGTTTATAACTAACTTATGGATGCTATGAACATATATGCACACTGACATCATCAAATGAAATGATAGGGTAGTATTTGTCGCATCCTAAAATATTCTTTTAAACAAAATTCTAACAAAAACTAGCACCTAAAATTATGCAGCATAAGGCGTAATACTAAACACTTCTATCAGGATTTCATGAAAATCTTTCCATCAATTTTCAAGCAGCAGTGCATGCAAAATTACAGAGATGCTTACAAAAAAAATTGTGAGAATGTAGTGATTTTTCTTTTTTTTTCTTCTTCTATTTTTTGAATGATCTTCAGAGAGGCTTAAAGACTTTCTAATGTTTTTTTTTATCTGACATATAGTTTAAAGACACAAAATAGAGACAAACACAATACATGTACATGCAAACAGTGAGTAGCAAATTGTTTTGTCTTATGTTCAACTGCAGAATGACATGGATTCTACCTGATTCTTTGGCCCGATGGACTGCTGACCTTTCCCTAATTCATAACTTTCTCTAAGCCACACAGTAGCTTCAGCAAACAGCTTTTGTTGAAATAGCTCTACTCCTGTGTTATAACATAACATTGATAGGAATGATGCCTGAAATAAAATTAGAACTAGAGCTATCACTAAATGTGATTAATATCCCCGCAAAACTGCATCAGAAATGAGGAAGTTACTAGTGACAGAATACCTTGTAAAAGAATTGAAATATAGTTATGGTTGTGGGCAATTAAAGATAGTTGTGGTTCTTGTATGTTGCATTACCTTTCACTGTGGTTGACCACTGATGAAGTTTTACTAAATTACATGTACTCTGTAATAAGTCCGGATAGAGTTAAGGTGCTTCAGCACTGCACTTCCTCTCATTGTGCTTGACCATTGTATAAAGTTGCATTGAATTCCAAACATTAGTTTTTAAGTAATGCACCGGACAAGGAAAAGCAACAAAGGGCAATAACTCTGCAAATACTGAAGATAGAGTTATGGTTATTGTACACTGCACTTCCTCTCATATTGAGATTGACCATTGTATGAAGTGGTATTGAATTCCAACTACTAGTTTTCAAGTTATGCACTGGACAAGAAAAAGTAACAAAGGGCAATAAATATGTAATTAATCCAAATAGAGTTATGGTTCTTGTGCAGTGCACTTCATCTCACTGCACTTAATCATTGTATGAAGTTGCACTGAATTCTAACCATAAGTTTTCAATTAATACACTGGACAATAAAAAGTAAAAAAGGGAAATATCTCTAAAATGAGTCAAGAAAGAGTTATGGTTCCTGTGTAATGCGCTTCCTCTCAATATACTTGACCATTGTACGAACTTGTATTGAATTCCAACCATTAGTCTTCAAGTTATGCTCAGGACAAAAGAAAGCAATGGAAAGTAACAAAGGGCAATAACTCTGAAATTTAAGTCATGATAGAGTTATGGTTCTTGTGCATTGCACTTCCCTGATAGTGCTTGACCATTGTATGAAATTGTATTAAATTCCAACCACTAGATTCCATGTTATGCTCTGCAACAAGGAAAAGTAACAAAGGGCAATCACTCTATAATTACTCTGGATATAGTTATGGTTCTTGTGCACTGCATCTCCTTTTATTGTGCTTGACCATTGTATGAAGTTGTTTTGAATTCCAACCAGTACTTTTCAAGTTATGCTCAAGACAAGGAAAAGTATCAAAGGGCAATCACTCTGTAATTTGTCAAAATGGAGTTATGGTTCTTGTGCACTGCACTTTCACTTAATGTGCCCGACCATTGTATGAAGTTGTATTGAATTCCAACTAGTAGTTTTCAAGTTATGCTTTGGACAAGGAACAGTAACAAAGGGCAATAACTCTATACTTAGTCAAGATATAGTTATGGTTCTTGTGCACTGATTTTTCCCTTATTGTGCTTGACCATTGCATGAAGTTGTTTTGAATTCCAATTATTAGTCTTCAAGTTATGCTCTGGACAAGGAAAAGTAACAAAAGGCAATACATCTGTAATTAGTCAAGATGGAGTTATCGTTCTTGTGCATGGCACAACCTCTCAATGTGCTTGACCATTGTATGAAGTTGTATTGAATTCCAACCATTAGACTCCTATATACCCCCCCACCCCCCTTCGTTTCGGGGGTATTAAAACAGTTTTGGCTGTTGTGAGAATGGCAGTTAATATAAGTTCTGAAATTGGGGAATTCGGTACCATTGTTCTATATTTACAAAGTTTCATCATCTAAGATTGGAAATAACTGACCAATATTTAACACTCATTTACTGGGTTTACAAAATTACTATTCGCGTAAAATCATTAATGGTACAAAGGATTGGGTGAATTAATGAAATCTGCATGTATTTCACCCAAAAATAGTTTTAAAAGCTTTCATATAAATTACTAAAATATAGTTTTAACTGAAGATATAGAATTTAACTTAAAATGACAACTAAACCTTTATAAATATATAAAAGGAAAGAAGGCATGACAATGTAAATAACCTGTAAATATACTGACCTTAACCTGAAAATTCAATTACCTCATATTGCACATATAGTATATAGACTTAGCCTAATGTCAACATACAATTAATATGACTTGACTAGAATGAACCATCACTGTATTGTATATTAACATGGAGTAGATGGCACCAAATATTTGTTCTGACACAGTCATGTTTATATATAGCAAACAGATTACAAATGTTAAATACACCCACAAATGCCAATTATACTTTCAAAATTATTTAACCTCATTTTGTCAATGTAAATCCAAGTAAACTAACCATATCTCAACAATTCCAATTACTGACCTTTTTGCAAATAGAAAATTATATTTATTTAAATCATGATTTTCTTTGTATGGATATCATTATTTTATATATAAAGCAAGCAATTTTATTCAATTTTATCAGTATTCTAAAGCAGAATTGTCTTAACTAATTTGTTTTTAACAAAACTAATACTTTCATGATTGAAAGCTTTATAGTAACCAATTTTTTTTTTGTTAACCTGAGTCTGTGAAACAAGCACCACAAACCAATGGCACCAGACTTTGGGTCAGGCCTGTTAAATTTTCAAAGTAAATAGCCTTACTGGCCTGTGATAAATAAGCAGTCAATCAACTTAGTTTCTGAAAATGAATTGACTGAATTTCAAAAGGAACAACTAATTCTAGATTCAAGGAAAAGATTTACAAAATAAATGTTTAAGTCATTATTCTAGATTTTACTTTTCCAGTTTCCATTAGTTTACCATTTTTGGGCTTGTATTAAAGACATTATCTGGCTAGTAGATAATGCTAACTAAATCCTCCTCAATTTCTTGTGGTTTTCTGGTCATAAATTCATTGACTGGGTAACAAGTTGCATGTTATTTATAGACTGAATTATCCATGCCTTAATGGACTTACCTCCTTTGGAAATTTTGGAAGAAGTTCTTTTGCCTTTAACATTTGCTCCAAAGCATCTTCTGGTCTTGACAAGGACACAAACTTAATATGTGGAAAAATTATATAAAATAAAGTGCTTTGATTCATATAGAACAGCTGTATTACCCAATGACTTATCAATCATATGGCATTACAAATAGAATATAGCCAAATGGATATATATTTATATGAAATAATGATTATCTGTTATTCGAGGCTGGAAAACATTAGAATTCATAGAAAAAGACTTAAGAAGGATTGCTATAGAAAGCACTTTAATCTCTTCATTAAAACCTTTTTCTTTCTTGGTCAAGCAAATTGTTTTCCAACAGAAGTTCCACAATATACTTACAGGAAATAACTTATCAAGTATCTTTTAGATTCTGTGCTCAGGCATTAAAATGTTTCTAAGAAAGGAAGTGCTAACATCTTCACGTTAATCATTTGAGTAAAAGTGAAGGAGAAAAAGCATACAAAGATAAATTATCTTAGTTAATATCAGAGATTGACTGAAGCTATATAATATATTATATTCAAACAACATAATCAAAAATAATCATTGCATTATCATTGCAATAAACTCAAGATAATACCATTACAGAAACATACAAAATGCTAAATCCAGTTTTAATAATAAAGGACAAAAAATAGTTTCAAACTTAATAAACAGACAACTTACAGTTTCAGCTTGGTAACAGAGTAGAGTGAACAGATCTTGTTCAATCTCTAGTTTCTCTTTTACTGATGACTCAGAATCTTCATTGACTGCATTTTTATCTATCACCAATTTTCTTAACCTTTGTATACACTTCTCATACAAAATACAAACAGAATGAGATAAACATACTTCAACAGCAATAAGGTATCAAGTCATTATATTTTCATTTAACATGATAGCAATTAGCATAATCTTCTTAACTGACTCAAAGGTATAAAAAATATTTTAATTGAAAAGAAAAAAACATCATCTTTTCTACAATCCTTGATAATGATGATATACTATTGTAAACTTTATGCAGCCTATTTGAACACTTGGTAAGTATGCATTAACTAATATGTCACAATCATCTTCAAGGATGGTATACCTCTTTTACCAATGATACTTACCTTCTCTGATTTAAAAAGGACCTTTTCAGCAAACTCTGCTACATTTCCATCTTGCAAAAAAAAAGAAAAAAAAAAGAAATTGGTTTCAAGAATTAAGGAGTCAATCCAGTGTATTGATAATATTACAAGAAAAAATTGTTAAGTAAGTTGAAAGCATTCAAATGCTTTTCATATTTTGGTCATTTTGCACAAATAAAAATGATTACTTTGGAAAAACAGAGTAAATACTAAAAAATGGTCTGAGATTTTGCTTACAAGTTATTGGTATAGACCTATATCAAATGAGATAAAAATCTCAAAAAAAAATATTTGTAGTTCCATCATGTCACAAAACCTCAGTGGAGTCCCTTTAACTTAATAACATTTCAGGAGAGTCCCTTTAACTTCAAAACATTATGTTTTCTAATAAAACAATTAACAATTTCATTGATTTAATACTTCACAATGTAAAATAGAATGTACATGTACAGTAGCCGTTACCACAACTTGACAATTCAAGTGAGTTCTGTTCTTCAGCAACTTTGTTTTTGTGTGTATGTTTTACATTACTGTTAGAATTGAATAATTATTATAATAGAAATATATTATGTTGAATACATAGAACAACAGTATGTTAACTGGAATGTTTTTTGTAATTCATATATGAAAGAACATAATAAATGAAAAAAAAAAAAAAAAACTTTGAAATTCACTTTAAAATACAGTCAAACGTGTATTAAGCGACCGGGCAAGGGAAACACCAAAAACGGTCGCTTAATGAAATGGTCTCTTAAGACAGTCAGCATGATATAAAAGTCAAAATTTATAAATGACATCTTTTTTATTCGATGGGATTGTTTTTCAACTTCATTTTTATATAAATGTTGAATAATAAGTACGCTCCGATAATCTAAACGGATGCAAATGTAAAAATAACGTTCTGATATTTATTGACAAAACAGTTTTGATCCATTACGTACATGTTTGACATTTTTTCCAGAATTTTTTAACTTCTCCGTTGTTTTTCCTTGTCTCCAACACGAAAACCCTATTAGTGAAGATGTTTTCTGTTGTGCATTTTTTCATTTGAAATAAACAAACTACATCTATTTGTTACGATTAATTTAATGGCTGATCAAGTTCAAGGTCAATTCAATGCAGTCTAAATGTCAACAAGCGAAGCGTATACACCATCTCAGTATGGGCGGAGCGTTGCATTGTTTATCCGATATTATTGGATAATACACGTCACGCGTATACTTAACTTCATTTGCATACTCTAAAACGGTATGGGAAATAGAGTTTTTCACACGTTTATTGTTGTGTTTTGATTGCTGACACTTGTGACATAACGAGGTGGCGTTCTCTAAAAACACAATTTCTTGACAGGTAAAAGTGGTCGTTTAATGAAAAGATTGATGTCAATTAGGTGACTAATTAGCGGTCGCTGGTCGCGTTGAGCAAAAGTCGCTTAATACATTAAAGATATAGAGAGAAAATGATCGGGGGGAATTTAAAGTGGTCGTTTAAGACAAAAGTCGCTTAATACACGTGGTCGCATGGGCAAGTTAGACTGTACATGAAAAAAAAATGATCAATGAAATGAGATTCAATGCAAACTGCCAAACAAACATATTTGTTGCCAATGTAACAACATGCACATTAAATCATACTAAAATAAATGAGAAACAAAATAAAATAAAAAAATGTCGAACAACACATATGCCTCCCTTTCTGGCCCTTGACTCACATTATCAGTTATTTTGTTATAGAAACTTGCCACAAATAGGTACATGGAAGTGTTCAATTATGGAAAAAGAAAAATAATGAAGACTTTGTGATAAACAGTTTTCAAGAATCAAGATAATGAAACATTCACGGCCCCTGTGACCTAGACCTTTAAACTAGTGACACAAAATCAATAGGGGTTATCTAATAGTTATGACCAATCAATATTAGAAATATGAAGACTTTGTGATAAATAGCTTTCAAAATAATGAGCAGAAACCATACTTACGTTCAAGAACCCTGTGACCTTGACCTATTCATTCCAAAATCAATAGGGTCATCTACTAGTTAGTTATGACCAATAAGTATGTGAAATATGAAGACTTTGTGATAAATAGCTTTCAAAATAATGAGCAGAAACCATACTTACGTTCAAGAACCCTGTGACCTTGACCTATTCATTCCAAAATCAATAGGGTCATCTACTAGTTAGTTATGACCAATAAGTATGTGAAATATGAAGACTTTGTGATAAATAGTTTTCAAGATAATGAGCGGAAACCATAGGCCCCTGTGACCTTGACCTTGATCTAGTGACCTAAAAAGCGATACGAATCATCTGTTGGTAATGACCATTCACTATGTAAAATATGTAGACTTTGTGATAATTATCTTTCAAGATGAGCTGAAATCATACTACCATTCAAAGACCCTGTGACCTTGACCTTTGACCTGGTGATCCAAAAATCAAAAGGGGTCATCTACTAGTTTTGACCAATCAATATGTGAAATATGAAGACTTTGTGATAAAAAGAAACCAAGATAATAAGCGGAAATCAAATAACCATTTTAGGCCCCTGTGACCTTGACCTTTAACCTTGTGACCCCAAAATCAATAGGGGTCATCTTCTAGTTATGACCAATCAATATGTGAAAATGAAGCTTTTGTGAAGAATACTTTTCAAGATAATCAGCAGAAACCAGTCAGACATTTAGGGCCCCTGTGACCTTGACCTTTGACATAGTGACCCTAAAATCAATAGCCGTCCTCTACTAGTTATGACCAATCAATATGTGAAATATGAACACTTTGTGATGAATACTTTTCAAGATACTCAGCGGAAGCCATTTTGACATTTAAGGCCCCTGTGACCTTGACCTTTGACTTTGTGACCCCAAAATCAATAGGGGTCATCTACTAGTTATGACCAATCCCTACATGAAATATGATGACTTTGTGATAAACAGTTTTCAAGATACTCGGCGGAAACTATGTGGTCTACCAACGGACAGACAGACCGACATTAGCAAAACAATATACCCCTCTTTTTCGAAGGGGGGCATTATAAAATTATAACAAAAAAAAGAAAGCAAACTGAAACAAAAATATAATGCAATCAATTAAGAACTAAATTTACCTAACCAAGCCCTTCCAGTTTTTAGCCCCATCTAGAAATTGCAGTAAAATATTAATACTACTGATAGTTTCAAACTCAAAGTTCATACCACTAAAATCATTGGAGTAAATTTTAAAATCAGTGGGGCACTTCAAATTATCACAGTATACATAAGTCAGTTACATTTTTCTTGAACAATAGACTATTAAAATTTCTTATATATGATACAAGAGCGATCACTGATCACATGTGTTGCCTCATGATGGCCAATTTCATGTTGGGACAAGTTTTGTGACAGACGGACAGACAGACGGACAGTGCACAACTAGACTTGGTACTGATCATTCCTGTAAAGTTTGGATGAAATTGCACCAGTAGTTTATGAGGAGTAGTCCGGACAAGCTTTTGTGTATCTGGCAACACACAGAAAAAAACACCTTTTTATCAAAGGGCCATAACTTTGCAAAAAATCATTCCACCAGAAAACCCGTGCAATATGCGCAAGGACTTGAGCTATAGATCAATCCTGTAAAGTTTCATTGAAATTGCATTAGTGGTATAGGAGAAGTAGTCCGGACAAACTTTAAAAATAAAAATTATTAAAGGGCCATAACTCTGACAAAAATCATTGAACCGGAAAATTCTGACAATATGCACAACTAGACTTGGTACTGATAATTCCTGTAAAGTTTGGATGAAATTGCACCAGTAGTTTATGAGGAGTGAGTCCGGACAAGTTTTGTGACGGACAGATGGACAGACAGACGACGGAGAAGTGATCCCTATATGTTGCCATTACTCCGTAGAGGCAACACAAAAATGGAACAAAAAGTAAATAAAAACTTTTATCACTTTCCGGCCCATCCTCGATATTTATGTTTTATTAAAGTCTGTAATAAACTTGTTGATAAATGTTAAAGTAACTTAAATGACTTTTAAGTTTAATCATAAAATCAAACAATTCATTGTACATTCAATTCAATTCAATTCATTGTAAAAACTTTTTACTTCAAAATATTTACTTTCAATTAGTTTGTTTCGTTTACATCAAATGTTACATTATATTTCACATTTTGCATGTGTCTATGTTAATTTAAGTGGGCTGTTTCCGACCCTGTGCCAAAAACATTTTAAACTGTTGAAATCATGCTCAAAATTTGTTACTATTTATCGTAACAAGTCTATTAATGGAACATTAATTTAGCTATGCACGATAAACTTTTCAATTAGCATTTTTGTAAAAATTAAAAGTCTTTTTTAAAAAGATTTAATCATACAATAAAAATGATGAGGAAAGGAAAGTGTACCATTATCAGTCTCTTTAGATTGGATTCATTCTCAAAACATTGTCCACAAAACTCCAGCATCCAAAATGCAATGTGACGTACTGTAAAAACCATGCATTTTCCAAATTATTATTTCAAAACATATTATATTATCATCATCTTTCTGAATAATAAACCAATTACCTCAGAATAATGATAATGAAGCAAAATCATTTTTCCAGCTATTCATAATATTAGATTCTAATCCTGTTCATTCTTTATGCACATAGCAGAATCACAATTACTGTTGACAAAACATCCTGAACCGTTTCAACATACAAATTGTATTAATACAAAAATACATGAAGTGATTTAATCAAAATAAAGCAACAATATATAATGATTACATGTTTATATCAACTTTGCTTATTCTGAAAATTGACAGTCTATCATTAGAATTTCATTTTAAAGTCATATTAAAAATGTATATTATATAATATTCTATAATATCATACAATTGTTCTACACAAACAATTTCAAACAAATTGACAAAGACAGAATGTTAATCAGTTAACATTAAATGATTTGTTTTATACTTGCTTTTGGCATTTGAAACTGCAGACACCATTCCCTTTGTTTTTAATGCAACAGAAAGGTTCCAAAGTCCTAATGCAATAGTCTCTAACTGAAAAATATAGATAACTGTAAAATAGAAAAATTCTGTATAAAATCAAGTACAACAAAAGTACATTTGTACTACATTGTACTATTGGAAGGAGCATGAATGAAAAAAAATAATTCTGCATTGCCTAATTTCCAACTAGGTAATATTGGAGCACATATTTTTTCAGATTTAATTTGTTTAGTTCAAGAAATAGCATCCAGTCCTGACATTTATAAAGTTGTTGACATTTCTTGCATATCAGACTGGAGTTTTACACATGCCGGAAATTTTATCTGGCATTGGCAGATGAGTCGCGTGCTGTACAATGGCACGCTTAGGATGACGTCATTTTACCATTATGAATGAAGTTGTAATTCATACGCTGTTTCAAGAAAGTAGTTATGTTGTAATGATATAAACTTCCATTGAAAATAAAGATAAAGAATTCAAAATATAATGGAATATGGTTGAATATGCAAGAAAAAATATCTGGGCGGGTCACCTCGGGACGGATATTTCGATCCAAACCGCAAATATGACAGATATTATTAATACAAACTGTATGGTATCAGTGCTTTTTTCCCTGTATTTGACAGCCGAATAAAGGCTGTTTCTCCTAGCCCAAAATATGTATATATTCCCCAAAAACTGTTAATATATTTACCTTAAATGCCATGTGCACATTCGTCACCAGAACCATGATTTAACAAAAGCCAACTTATATATCAGCTAGAATCCTTATAGATAGCCTCAGCTATGTACTTTACATTATAAATTGAATTAAAATTGAAAATTTTATAAAAATTTGTGGGTAAATTCCATTCTTAATTGTTGGAATTTGATTTTTCCCTTTTCTGATTTATCACGCTATATTTCCCCCTTCAGAAATCCCCAGGTTGTTTTGAAAATTGAAAAAAAAAATTACTGGGTATGTTACCGAAGACTATGAACATGAATGATCAGTCTTGTTTCTAATTGTTCAACTTTCCCTGCAAAGAGTATATGAATATTCTAGGGGCTTACCTCAGAAACTTGTGCAGACTGTCCTGGATTAATAGATTCTAAATGAGGTAATGCCTCACATAACTTGATACCTCTGTCCAAGTTATCCACCCATTTACTAGTACAATTTGAAAATGCATTCTCATCAGAAATCTCAGTTGCTAATGCTAATACAAAGAAAAGAAAGATATTATAGTAGACACTTTGTGTATATGGCTTGATAGCAGGTTAATACAGTATTTGATGTTAAGTTTATAATTTTAATATCCATACTTTATATCAATAACTGGTATAAATAATCATGCAAAAATAAATAGTTGTGATCTTCAAATTTATTCAGTTTCTATTCAAAATTATACAGTTAACTTCGTGAATTTTAGATAAACTTTGACGGAAAATTATTTTAACCTTGTGGTCATTTGCCAGTTATAAAATAATATGTTAACCAAATCAGTCCTAATGACTTGTTTATGCCACCAGTAGGACTATAGAGTATGAGCAGTCATATTAGTAGTCTAACCAGTGCCTTGTCGGCTGCTAAATTCTGATATTTATGATTGCATAAATTAATGCCGAAATCCTATAATTAATTAACTTTAAACACCAGACAAATCATCAAGTCAGGGTAAATCTTGTACACAAATTTGAAGTGTTAGGGTTAACCCTTATAAATTTCATATTCTTGAAGATAGAACAAAAACTGTGCAAGTAAAGTACCTTTAAATTGAGCTACCAGGCTCTGCAGTTCATCAAACATCCTTCCAACCAGCTGCTTCCAAATTCTACAATGGAAAATATGTTTTGTGTTTGACCAATTTATTGAAATTTTTAACACTTTTTACTTTATATCTGTCGTATGAATGCTCATATAGATGAATGCTTATATCAGGGTCTTTCAAATAGAATGGTCTGGAAATACGCTATGTAAACCCTTCTCACTACAATAAAACTTGTCTCGGTATAACCCGTATAGTTTGCTGTACATACATGTATGCAAATTATGTAAATGTTCAAGAGAACCGCCTCCGTGGTAGATGCTTTGGTAGTTTAACACTGAGGAAGGTAGTCTAGTACTGGTGTAACTCTCCAGGAACGATGGTTAGGAAACTACCCGCCTATATGACTGAAATACTGTTGGGAAAAGGCGTAAAATGAAACAAACAAACAAACAAAATGTTCAAGAAAAGGGTGACAATTGAATACAAGAGTAAAAATGAAAGTTCTCACAACATGATGTTCTTTAAAAATCTTTAAACTTGTGAAAAACATATATTTTAGAAAATAATGTTTTTAAAGCCATAATCTGTTGACAAATATAGATTTCTTTAATGTTAAAAAACGGCGCCATTTTGAAAATGCACCAAATTAAACATAAAATATTTGTAAATAACATAGTATACAATGCATAAAATTAAAAAAGCCTATGAAACAAGGACCTATTTCAAATATGAGCAGTAGATTTTTACCTTGACACTGGGAACAATAAATTTCATTGCAAATCTATAAAATTGTTACATTTCAAATTAAAAACTGATAGTGTACTGCATCCAGGGTTAGTTTTCAGTCATTCTTTTATAATTTGATTTTTTAACGGTGATGTTCTGTGCCAGATCACGGTCGGTAGATTATGAACCTTATCAGTGTACCATCAAGACAAGTGGTAGATAAATTTGTTGATAGAAAAAATGCGATTGCCCAAAAGCAAATTGGAAATGTGCGATTGCCCAAAAGCAAATTGGAAATGTACTAAAAGGTAAAAAAGAAACTACCCTTTACACGGATGAAACAAGGAAGTATGGACATACATATCAATCATACATTGTATCAGATTCTGACAACTCATACTTGCTTGGATTAAGAGAAATGGTCAATAAGAGTGGAGAATGTACTCTAGACACTTTTAAAGTAATACTTGAAGACATATCAACATACTGTAAACATAGGAGAATAACAATGACTTCGGAGTCCGCTTACAATTATTGTCTCTCATTAAAAACACTATGTCTGACAGGGCAAGTACGGAGAAGCATTTTAATTTTCTGTTACAAGAATATAGAAACTCAGTGCTACCAGAGATAATAGACAACTATGAGCAGCTCAGTGAAGATGAGAAAAAAATGTGCGGTCAGATGAACAATTTCTTCTGCGGGTTTCATTAACTAGTTGGCATTGCAGATGTGACTGGAGCAGCCAATAACCTTTGAAAAGAACTATCTTGATGGAAAGGAATTATAAGGTTCTGCAGCCAAGCCCGAGTTGAAAAGATACCATAAGTCAGAAAGCGGTACACTGCGTCTGTTGCGTACAAGTAGCAAATGCTTCTGCAAATACCTTTTTAAGAAAATATAATGGAAGAAAGATCGTAACCGTAAGCAAAACAAAAAATATTTCTACTTGTATATACTGACCCTCTATGTGAAGCAGGTTCTTTCTCCTATTATCTTGGAATTTGATTGGTTGTTAAGGCTGGTCGCTATGTGATGATTTTATTCTATTTTTGTTGTTTTGATGTCAAAAATAATCAAAGCACAGAAGGCGCTGAATTTGTTTGGGTCTAAGAATGTCAGAAAGGTGAAGGTTGTGAGATTATAAACCAATTTGTTTTTGTATAGTGCCACCAATTCTTTCCAGTGTTTTAATTGTAGTAAATTGATAGTCAATTGAATGTTTATTTGACTTAAAAAATTTTTTAAAAAATGAGTTGCCTCAACTGGGATTTGAACTCCAGACCTCTCGATTCATAAGCGAGTGTGCAAACCCCTTGGCCACAGTGAAGTTATATGTTCACGGCCTGAAGAAAACCATATTATTCTAAGTTAGGGTTTGTAACTCTTATTATTTCGATGCTAAACCTGTTGTTTAACACAGATGTAAATAATCATGGAGCTTACTATAAGCATGTATATCTATAAAGAATGAAACAATATTAGAAATCTTCGACCATTCGGGAACTACTTTGCTTGAAAATTAATGCGCCTGTCATTTGACAATCTTTACGCATTGATCTCCCCTGAATTTTACATAAAAAGGGAAGTAACCGCTTCAAAAAAGTGCACTACTTTAGGCATTGGAAATTAACAGCATTAGGCTCTGAAATTTCGCTACCATTATTTGTTTGGTCTGACGACCCAAACAAATAAAAAATGATAAGGTCAAACAATGTTTCATTATTGGTTTTTAATTGGAGTTCATATGTTTTGTATGTTATGTATTTGTGGAACAAATATTTTGAGCTGTATTGTACATATAGTAGTGTTCGACCGTCATTTGAGGCGCAGTGAGGTTTCTGCAACATGGAAAAAATCTAGAAAATTGATGATTTTGGAGAAAAAACTGATAAATTTAATGTTTTTTCTCTGGATTTTATGATAATTTCCAGTTATTTTGTTTTTTACCTGTTTTTGTCGCATTTCTTTCGTTATTTTTGCCGGTGATGAAAAAGCTCTGCTAAATCGACAAGTTTTCGGATATCGACTGAAGACGCAAGCGTCGATTCCATCCGTTTTAATAATTCCACGATAATACGAGAAACCATAATAATACGAGAAACAGGGATACTGTTATTTTGGTTTTGAAAAAATCATGTTCACATTGTTGCATTGCTATTATCACATGACTCAGCTGAGACAACTTTTTTCATGAAATTGGTCCAGACCATTTTATTTGAAAGACCCTGCTTAATATAGACTTCCCTGCATGGGGGATGTTGCACTTTCCATTATCTATCCAGTATTTTCTTTCTTTAACTACTACCCTAAAACGGTACTGTTCCCAATAGAAAATAGACATTAAAATTCCCAATTTCCAATGGTTAAATTCCCAAAATGGCTGTTCAAAATTTCCACAAGGCCAAGAGATTTCTCCGAAATCATTTAAATCCAACATATTCATATAAATCATCACTCAATAGTTCTACCTGGACAGTGGGAGCTGTTAGCTATCTTTATTCATGATGACTTATAATCTTATTTGTAGCTGAAAAAATGCACACAAAAAATTCCCAATTTAAATCAAAATAACGCATTTTTTCCCGATCAGTCTGGTACCGGCATCATTCCCAAAGTAGAGAAAAAAAGACTGCTATCATAGACTCAATAAAACTGAGTCTGCAATTTTCCCTTTTAAACTTAGTTTTCATTGCTCTTGAAGCACCTTCCCTTTTTAAAATACTTTCCTTTAATACTTTAATTTTCACTGGCCATGGGTCACCGGGCCAGTGCTAAATTCACTGACTGCGATGTTGACCAACTTTTTGCAGATGATACACTGGCCTACCTTGCCATCACCAACAA
Organism: Ruditapes philippinarum; assembly: GCF_026571515.1. Taxonomy (NCBI): domain Eukaryota; kingdom Metazoa; phylum Mollusca; class Bivalvia; order Venerida; family Veneridae; genus Ruditapes; species Ruditapes philippinarum. The sequence continues at coordinate 58,387 of NW_026861928.1, read as the reverse complement.
GTCTGACTGTTCCACCCTACAAGCTGACCTCAACAAACTAGCTGTCTGGGAAGAGAAATGGAAAATGTCATTCCACCCAGACAAATGCCAAATCCTCACCATCTCCAAGAATAGAAGCCCCATCTGCCACAACTAAACTCTTCATGGTCATACTCTAGAGCACGTCACATCAGCTAAATACCTTGGATGTACCCTGAGGCTGAATAAACACCTAGACTGGGGCAAACTTATAAATAACATCTGTAACAAAGCCAACCATACCACCAGCTTCCTGCGAAGAAACCTTAACATCGCCTCTACTGCCACCAAAGAAACCGCCTACAAAGCTTTAGTCCGCCCCACACAGGAGTATGCAAGCACTGTCTGGGACCCCCACGGGAAGGGAGACATACACGTCTAGACATGGTCCAATGACGTGCTGCATGATATGTTAAGAACAAGTATCACAACAGGTTCAGCGTCACAGACATGCTTGCAGACCTGGAATGGAAATCACTACAAGAACGTCGTAAGGAGGCTAGACTGATCATGCTCTACAAGGTCATCAACAACAAGGTCGCTCTAGACAACTCACAACTCATACCCTCCAACTCCACATCTACAAGAAATACACATAACTTATCCTACAAGATTCCCTACTGCCGTACACAATACCATCAACAATCCTTCTTCCCACAAACCATCAAAGACTGGAACAGCCTCCCTTGGGATGCTACGTCAGCCGGTACACCGTACAGTTGACTGTTGAGTCATTCCGTACTCATCTGTCCCAACTCTATATCTAAACCACATTCTTGTCCGTTTTTAACCTGCACTGTATATATTCCTCACTATTTTAACTCTTTCTTTCCCTCTTGCACATTAACCTGGCAGTAAACTTCAGTTAGTTGAAGGTGGCCAGTATATTGGAAGAAGAAGAAATAGGCATGATGCAGAAAATTTACTGAATGGTATCTGTAGGATACCTGTAGGATACCTGTAGGATGATTTTGGGCTCTGATGGAAGGGCCAAGCCCTTTTTAAGCCCCTCTTCTTTTGACAATCTTTCAGTACTTCTTCTTATTGCTCTCACCACTTCTATGTTTAATTATATATACTTTTATCTACTTCTGTTCACTCTGCTATACAATTATAACAGCATAATTTTTCAATAAACATTTTAAACTTTATATGGAGTTTCTCCGGTCCAGTGTTGGTCTAGTTTTATTTTAAATTCATGAACACTTTTTGAGTCTACTACATTTTTTGGCAAATTATTCCATGTTTTAATTACACGTCTTGAAAACTGATGTAGGCAATGAGTTGTTCTACTACGAGGCATTTCTAGTTTTAAATTATGTCCCCTTGTTGATGCCGAATAACTAAAAAAATTTTCAAAAACACAGTCATCTAAGCCTTTTACTATTCTGAATCATGTCCCCTCTTAATCTGCGATGTATTAGACTTGGCAGTTTAAGCTTTTTAAGACGGTCAATATATGTCAGATCTTTTAATGATGAAACTAGTTTTGTTGCTCTTTGTTGAAGTTTTTCTAGACTTGATATATCTTTTATTAAATATGGATTCCACACAACATTTGCAAATTCAACATGAGGTCGAATCAAAGCTGTATACAATTTCACAAAGGTGTATTCATCTAAAAATTCAAAAGACCGGTTAATAAGGCCTAAAATACTATTCGCCTTATTAATCTTTGTAGAAATATGTTTGCTAAATTTAAGATCTTTTTCAAAAATAACTCCTAGATCACATTCTTCTTGAGTATCCGATAAAGTCTTGTTATTCATAACATACTGTTTTTGAGGATTTGCATGACCATAATGCATCACCTTACATTTATCAACATTAAAGTTCATTTCCCATTTTACTGCCCAGTTCATAATTGAGTCAATATCATTTTGGAGGACATCCGACTTGCTAGCTGGTGTATACAATTTTGTATCACAGTGTTCGAAATAGCAGTAGTCCTATAGCCCCTGACTACTAAATTTCTCCTTGGGCTACCAACTTTTCAAAGTAACAAGCCCGGCCAGGCTACTGTATTTTCAGAGGCAATATAATCAACAGTTTTGAACAAATGAATCGTGCTAGTGAAATGTCTTTTGGGCTAGTAAATATTCCAATCTGGTAGTCCGACCAGCCTAGTGGTTTCAAATCCGAATTTCTTACACTGGTATCATCAGCAAATATTTTAATGCTTGATTTGACATTATCTGTGATATCATTCACATACATAATAAAAAGTACCGGCCCCAACACACTACCTTGCGGCACTCCACTATCCACTGCTTTCCACAATGACGTACTACCTTTAATTGATACACACTGTCTTCTATTGCAAAGAAAACTTTTTATCCACATCAATACATTTCCCTTGATTCCAAAAGATGACACTTTATTTAATAAACGTACATGTGGGACTTTATCGAAAGCCTTTGCTAGATCAAGATATATGGTGTCCCAGCTTTGATAATTTTCCATATAAATATTCCATTCTTCTAATACATTTAGAAGTTGTAAAGCACAAGACCTTCTTGTCCGAAAACCATACTGATTGTCAGATAATAATTTATTTTCTTCAATATGTTTCATAATGTGCTTTCAAATAATTTTTTCCAATGTTTTACACAATATTGATGTTAGACTAACTGGTCGATAGTTACTAGGATTTGTTTTGCTTCCTTTTTTAAAAATTGGCGATACTCTTGCATCTTTCCATGCATTTGGAAGTAATCCGTTTTCAAGTGACTTTCTAAATATAGCGGTTAACGGCCCAACAAAAACATCAGCCAGACTCTTTATTATGTATGGGTGTATATCATCTGGACCCATTGATTTATTTGGATCAAGTTCCTTTAATAAATTCAACACCTCACTCTCCGAGATATGTATATCATCAAGGTCTTTTAACACAGTCTTATCTTTCATGTTAGGTACACAATCCAAATTTTCTTTTGTAAATACTGTTGTAAAGAACTCATTTAACAATTCAGCCTTTTGCTGGTTTGAGGTTGTAAAATTACCATTCTCGTCTTTCAAACTGAAAACACCATCTCTTGATTTAGTCTTGTTCTTAACATATTTCCAAAAATGTTTTGGTTCTGTCTTAGCTTTGCGTGATATATCTTTCTCATAACTTCTTTTAGCATTTTTAATAATGTCATTTGCAGCATTTCTTATACTTTTGTATTCATCATAGTCCTCATGGCGTCTTGTTGCAAGGTACTTATCCCATGCATGTCTTTTCTTTTTAATATGTTTGAGGGTTTCCCCAGTCATCCAAAGTGGTTTCGGTTTAAATTCTTTCTTAGGTTTAGACATTGGAACATATTTATTAACACATTCATAGAACTTATTTGAAAATATTTCCCACATTTCATGGATATTACAATTTTCAAAAAGCAAAATCCAATCTAATTGCTGCCATTCATTAGAGAATCCTAATAAGTCACATTTTAGATTCATGTAAAAACCATTTCCAGTATACAGCTCTTTGAACTCACAAAGAAAATCAAAAAGTAATATAACGTGATCACTACAGCCCAAAGAAGGTAAGTATTCAATATTGTTAATATTGGATTCACACAAGGAAAGAATTAAGTCAACACATTACTTATCTGGTCATTTCTACATCTCGTAAACTGTGTTACATGCTGATATAAGTAATTATCACGTATACACTCAATAAATTTATATTCATGATGACTTTCACTATGGGGGTACTATATGTTTCCCAATCAACATCTTTCATGTTATAATTTCCTGTTACAAGTAGATTAGAACTAATTCTAATTGCTTCTTTTAACATGTTATTTATTATGTCACACGTTTCTACACTAGAAGGGCTTCTATAAATGCAGCCAACAAGTACAGTTTTTTCTTCAATAGACCAGTCACATCAGGATGCATCATTATACATAGAATTAAGATGTTCATTAGCAGAAATATTTAGATCATTCCTCGCATATATATTCACCCCTCTACCATGGTCTGAGCTAGGAAACAAGGTTTAACCATCGAGTTTATATAATAATGAAGAACATGTTAAATTGTCCACGTTATATTTCGGTAGTACTTCAGTCACAAATATAAAGTCCGGTTTAATACTGGTCACAAGTATTTGAAGCTCATTCAATTTATTTTGCAATTGGTCAGCATTTGTATAAATACATTTGCACTTCTTGATTTGGGTTTCAATAATATCCCGAAACAACCAATTTTCAATCACAACCTAAATTCAAACACATTCTTAATTCTGTGGCACTGATGTCATGCCTGACTAAATTGCATAAAGTCACATGTTATATTAACTTCTAAACTTACAGAAATGCCACACTTGATTAATTGTCAGATGTTTTCAGAAAAACAATAGGAAAATGTTTGTTTTAAGTGACACAATATAAATTGTCCAACTTTCACTATATCAAAATAGTCACTTGTTTAAAATGGTGGTAAAATTTTTTGTAAGCAAGTTAATTTTTTTATAAAGTATTGGCTAAAGAGTTTTACCATTTACCTCAGTCCTAGGTGTATTTAAAACATTTATTTATATGATGTACCACTAAATTTTCATCAGACTTTACACGGGGGTCCTTATTAATAAAATCCTATATTGTTACCAAATATTTTCATGTGGTGATTGTAGAATAATTGTTTTGTAAGCGATACCAGCTGGCAGATCTAGACAAGTTTCCATATTTGCTTATATTTTAAAGTGGGGAAGGTAAAATGACTGTAAAGATTGGATGCATTTATCATTTTGCACCCCAAATAGCGTACTAAGAAGTGACACATTTAACTGCCTTTTTATGCACCTTAACAGTAGTCATACCAATGCATTGTGCTGTTATCATTTAGTGTAAGTTTTTTAAAATCTTGAAAAAACTGTTGAAAATCTTTGAATAGACTATTGAGAAGTTTTCTACAATTTTTAGTGGCCCTGATTTATCTTTAACAGATTTTTTATGGTGATTACCCTGCTGTTTGAATTTAGGTTAAAATATTTCTGGCAGTAACCCGAGTGGGTCATATTGTTTTTATTGTATTTCTAAGAAAGATCAAGACTTGTTGAAAATGTACCAACCTGAAAATGAATAAGTGTTAATATATGCATTAATAGCTAAAATAAATTTAAAGTATAATTTCCCTTTCCATTTATTATTGGCTAAAAACAGCTTAACTGATTGAATATTGGTTGTCCCGGGATATTGTTATTGTTATTTTCAGAAATAATATCATCGATAGATTCTAGTTCCTTAAGTTTCTTTCTAAACATAAACTGTAAAGACATGATAGAATATAATGTTGAACTATTACATAGCTATATCTACATAATCAAAATCTAACAATATTTAAATCTCAACGACAATAATATTTTTGGGGGTTTTTTTTACCAATCTACGTTTCGGACTTCCGGTCGTCTGCAAGACATATTTTAATACATTGGCGAGTGTTTTGACGTGTCGTTTTCGACTCTATTTGGTCACGGCATTAAAAAGAAAACGTACCGCCAATAGATCTAAATCCCCAGTTTTCAAGAAAATTCTATTATTAATTCCCTACGCACATATAGATCTACATGCATAATTCAGGTTCGGAAACGCAGTTTTTGCCGATCTTGGTAATTAAATCAGCAGAGCTAAATTCTCTACCTGATTGCATCCTATTTTCTTGAAGTAGGCCCTAGCCTACTGATAAAGATAGTTTTATTTTTCTTGAAGTAGGTTTTATATAAAGTCATAGAATATGATTTATAAAGTCTTTTAAAAGATATGAGTTTTTAAAAGCTGACAGCTTGCCCATTTGCTTCATATGGTCTATGTACAACGGAGTTGAATGAGTTCCTAGCTTAGGTCAGTAATGAATAATTTAGCACATCTAGTGCATAGACCTACGTAAGATTTGTATTAATTATTCATAGTGTTGTTTGGAAAACGTAAAATCATGGGGCACTGGTCTTGAGTACACTGAACCTCTCTAAATATCTGTCTGAATCACGGATTTATTGTAATTTAAATCCGTGTCTGAATGGATTGACTTGCTTTGCTTAATATCTTTTTTAAAAATAATAAATATTGACTTTAACCAATCACGACGATAAACTTTTCTTGTTAAGGGCTTCAATACAAATATTATTGCTTATTATTCATTATATGTACCATATGAATATAGAAGTGGCTGTCTTATACTTATTGAGTTTTGTACGATCGTTCAATTACTTGAAAGACTAAAAATATTGGGGTTTGTCATCGACCTTACCCAACCAACGATCGCTGTACATACTACTCGAGCCAGCCAATTTCATCTTGAATATTTACTTTTTGAAGCGTTTACATTTATTATGTTAAGAATATTGCAATCAGATAGCGGGATTTTTTTAAGTTTAGATTTGTACATTTCAAGATGACTCGGGTAATGCACTATGACTGAAAGGTGAGGCATTGGTACCATTAAATCAACAATGCAATATTATGTTCGAACCGATACTCACTGACCTGCATAATACTTAATAATTTGAGGTTTCAGCTTTATACCGTGTAACCTGGATTATCAATGCCTGTGGTATATAGTTTTTTGACTTAATTGGTTCATTTCTTTGTACTTTCCCTGTCTCGACAAAAGAATAGAATGTACGATTTTGGAAGGCTGACGTATATTCTATAAGTTATGAATGTGTACATATAATACGTCAAATTGCATCGACTTACAAATGGAATTCAGTTATATTGGGTTTACTGTGCAGATATTGCAATTGAGACAAACACAAAATAAAATGTCATACATAATCATTCTATTACTGTTTATTGTCTGTCGCTAAAACTGACATAAAACCTTATAAAATTTTAATGTCTGTGGTCAGTAAGATATTTAACATACTATCATAAGGTAGATATCCTACATTTATAGACCTGTTTTATTTATTTACACTGCTCAGATGATATAGCTTAATATTGACCTATGTCCAATGCTCAGATGATTTTTCTACCGTTTCTTATGTTCACATATGTTATCTTCAACTTCTAAAACGTTTTGATCATATACCCCTCACATACTTTTGGTTTTCACAATCATGCTCATACATATTATACTATTCACTGACTTTCTCATTTTATGTTTCTTCACATTCATTTATGTCTTAACGCTTGCTATATATGTTTAATAAGTGTCTCTTTCATATATATCTACCCATTTCTTATATAACATATATAAGTAACTGTCTTCATTTACAACAAAATTCGGAAAGAAAATTTTAATTTAAGATAAAGCGTATACGTAAACACGGAGTGTTATTTTCTGGCGACAGATTTATGAGTGTAAAATACCATAAATGAATAAATAAATAATATCAAAGCAATTGTTCGTGCCATAATGTAAACATAGACGAAACAGAAATTGTTTGATTTAGCCATCCTCGTGTTTGCATGTCTATTGACATTTATAAGGCAAAATCAGTTAATAATACAACATGGTTTATATTTATCTACATAATAGGAACGTATGATGTTAAAGTTTTCACCAGATAACACTTGGCCGTGCATTGAAGGCGTAATAATTTGCTAGGATATAAAAGTAATAAAGTTTAATGAAAACAGATGAAAAAGAATTTATTTTATTTATAGCTTACATATTGTCAGTCGTAAAAAGGTTTTAAGATTTCTAATGTAACTATTTTACATCCATGCATAGGACTTAATTAAAAACTTAATTTATCGGGATGACAGAATATTGCCTGTTCGTATAGGTAACTGTGACCACTTTGATATATAACAACTCGTAACAAAACTGTGATAAATTCAATAAGAGGCAACAATGCCAAACTAAATTCCTATATTTATACCAGTATGAAGGCATGTAGGATTTACAATACACTGGAGTAAAGGTTGGTTGATTTTTATTGTATTTTACTTTATTTGTAATAATAACATATTGAAAAATAAAAAGAAACTCAAAATAATTGTTTGAATATGTTCTCTATATTTGTGCATGGACATTTAATTAAGTAGTGGTGCATTGTACTGGTATATAACTATACATCTTTACATAGATGTAGATATGAACCAATTGAGAATATAGATAAGGCTTTCAGTTTCAAATTGAAGGTTATATGTTCAAATCTAATTTTTAATTCATTTGTTTTTAATTTTATCATATTTTGTGAAACTTTATCACGATGTTTTTTTGTGTGTGCGTTTCATGCTAATCACTCATTATACGTCTTTACCTATATTACGGAACATGGCATAAGTATTAAAGTAATGAAATTAGAAAAAAAAAGACACGAAAAACCTAAACCAAAAAAAAAACTAACCAGTCTCAGGCCAATATTGCCAAACAATAACGTTACTTATTACTATATGCATCCTATAGTATGTGTAAATCTGTTGATATTTTCAATACATGTAATACAAATACTTTGAATAAAAAAGCAATATTTTGTAATAAATCAATGAGGATATCAGAAAGGAAAATATGAATAGAAACTGTTATGTTCAAGCCATATTATATATATAAATTCTGTTCTGTTAAACTTCATATAAAACCATAACAATACACTGTGAATATCTCTGTTAATAACAATACCATTAAGATTTTATTAAGAGTTTATTTGAATGTTTTAGTTGTGTTTCGCGTTGACTGGTAAAGACTAAAGAGTCATGCAAATTTAATTTGTACATTTCTAAAACGTAGAATTAAAACAATAGATCGATATAGTAACGAGGCATATAACTGTTCTAGTAATGGATCATTCTATAATCTCTAGGCGTATCATATAACAAAGAATCCAGTGTCCGTGCATATGTTTAATTAATGAACGTGCGTATATAATTGGACTTTAACTCACAAGAGAGTCCACGCTATTCACATGTATAGATTTAGTATACAGATTTTCCAATACCTATATTACGAGTTTTTTTCCTATCGGAAGTTATCGTCACGCGTTTCTTACAATTCATAACAAATATAAACACGTTGATTTTACGTGTGACAATGAAGGAATATTATACGCGTGTTATTGATGAATTAAAAGAGAACTTTTGTGTATATTGTGATTGTCAGTATTACTAAAAGTGCAATTCTTCAACTGGAGTTTATCGCTCTCAGTATACATCCCGTGTAATTTTGAATTTCTAACTGCTTGGATTATATATGAAAACAACCGTTTATATATAACCATAAAGCCATATAAACTGTCAAAAATCTTTAAAACTTATAATATATATTTGAAGAAAATGCGACAACAACAATAATAATATATTAACTTTAAACAACACACGTGTAAATTACATTTTAACTACATTGTAAATATTAATATAAGCACATTTTGTCCGCGGTGAAAATGATTATTTCTCAAAAACGTGTTTCCTCAAACAAAAATGACTCATATAGTAGTGTCAACGTCTTGATTTACTATATTAAGTAAGAACAAGTCGTTTTTCTACATTTTATTTTACTTTTGTGCAATAACTTTTACCAATATCTGCCTCTATTGTGTTTATCAAAATTAAACCTGGAGATTTACATCTTTTTATGTCAAATTTGAATAATGAATTTCTGCGTCGCTATGTAAGTATAATTGTGTACTAAATGTCGATGGTTATTTAGATTTGGTGAAATAAAAGTGAAACTGATATGTATCTTTGAAATTCAATATATTTTTAACAAAACAACCAATAAGGCTCGTGCCTATCAACTATTGGTTTTATTTCTCGTACACTATAACCAGTGGTATGTAATGTTTTCTGTGATAATAAAGTGACGGATGGTGTTTAAGAAGCGAGTGAGATCTTAATTCAGATAATCTGACGCTTACAATATAGGGAAACATTGGACATAAAGTGCTGATAATTAACTTTCTGACTTGAATTAAGAAAATGAATAATGATTGTTAATTTTGAATGATATTAATAAATTATTTTTTCATTTCTATGCTTCAATTAGCCAACAGAACAGACATATTGAAAATTATAATAAATGTTACAAGTCTACTATATGTTTTATAATCGAAGTCATTATTTTTACATAATTATAAACTTAATTATTTTAGTAGAGCCTTTGTTAAAATGCAACGTATGATTCTGCACTGTTGAAAATAGTTTAAAACTTTTAAATAAAAAATAAAAGTTTTAGAGAAATAAATATCTTCACCATCTGAAAGCTGCGGTAATTAGTGAGTTATTGATTGCCCGTCGAACTTTATCAGATGTACTGTGATTTTTGATAACACCAGTCGAAAGAAGTTTAACTAAATCACCCTATAATAGTTTAACATTTCAATGGATTTATACATACATTTGATGCAAACAAAATGTTAGGTGAGTGCATTTTACATACTTATTCAAAACTTGATGTCAAAGATAAGTGAAAATGGCAGATATATTTTAGAAAAAAAGTCGATGTATGTCAGTTATATGACAATTATTTTAGCTGATTTAACAGATGATAAATTTGCTGTTTAAAAAAATATGAGTTATTTATTTTTTAAATTTGAGTCAGCTCTTACCGTGTACCTGAATAAATTGTGTAATGTTCTGGTCCTATAGTTAGTTTCTAATATTCTCGTGTCATTTTTTTGGCGTTTATTCTTAATAATATTTACAATTTTTATCACAATTATAACTATTTTTAGATGACTGCTTTTAATGTATGTATTTATATATTCACCGTAGAGAGACAACTAGTACATGCTGTTTAAACATTTGAATGTAAGTGACCTTTAAAGTGAATTGGTCTAAAATGAGAACATTTCTCATAAGTTTTTTTTTTCAAATATTGATAAAAACAATAGAAATGTATAATTTTAATATATGTTTTTTTTAATATGTAGTGATAGAGTTCTATATGATTAAGTATAGACATTTATTTAGAACATTTTGTCTACCATTTATATCTTACACTTACCAATAACATCCATATGTTCTATTCGTGATTTGTTATTACGTATATATGATTCTTAATACTATCAACATAATTATTTATTGTATTACAGAATTTCTATAACGGATTAATAAACGTTAAATAGTTCATGGTTATATTTAGTTGGAACTGCACGACCAAAATATTTCCGCTTATAATAATAATATCAAAACTTGTACCTGAAGCTAAATATAGAATGGGAAATAGGTATAAGTACATGTTGTACATGAACTAATTTCAAGTTCTATATTGAATCGTTCTCATACTGCTTATAATAAATAATATTATCTCTAAGCGAAAAAAGTATCAATGTCAATCTTTATAATGTCTCTTGTCATTATACCATAGGTATTTGATTTACAATCAAACCGCGTTATATAGACCACCTAAACGACACTGGGAACATGAACACTTTCTGGATCATATGTCATATGTGATTGACATTGACTGATATAGACTTGAAAGATAGATTTGAATGTATCTTATGCTCAAATTTGTTATTTAAAAATACTGCTAATTGCTACACAGTCTCTTTTTAAATGTAAAATAATCATCGTTTGAGTACGCACAGAGAAGACATGTTACGTTTTTGACTCTACAAACTATAGGTAAAGACAGTATTATTACAAAGTGTCGTTATAAAACTAGCAGTTTTTTTATGAAATGACCAAAATTAACTTTTCCAGTAATAGGGAACGCAGCTTCAAGGTGTGTAAACGAAATTATTGTATCAGTTATTGCAAGTCTGAATTAGTCAATGTGTATGATTTATTGCGAGCACAAACACCTGGTATTTCCGATCATGTATCATTTATTGCAAACTTACTTAACATAACTTACATCGTATTTTTGCGAGGAACGGAAGTAGACGCGGCTACCTACTCTGAGCTTCACAAACGTGGTTTTTGCATTCTCTTATTCAAATTAAATTTATTCCCTAAGAATTTCGTACCTAGATTTCAAAAAAAAAAATCTGCAACAAAAGTTTTTGCCCAAAGATAAGCATAGTATATCTTTAAAATTCGGCACACAAATTACTATAATTTAAGATATTCTAACGTGTTTCGAAAAAAAAACTTTCGATGACATACCTTGTTTTCATTAGATATATTTTTATAAACTGGTTTTGAGAATAGATTGTTTTCAAATTCAATAAGTTTTAAGTGTTAAAATTTTCTGTCTTTGTTTTATTTTAGACTCAAAACAAGTAACTGGACAAGCGATCTTGTTGACTCTGAATAATTAATATGTTATCTTACAAAAACTTGTTAGTTTTGTTTGTGATATACGGAAGTATGTGATGATCGAATTACATAGATACTCTATTATTCATGTTTACTAAATTTGTTTTTCTACGTAGAGGAATTTGTTCTATTCTAATGTACTTCGACATTTTGTGCCAAGTTTCTGCCAAGAATAAAAAAGTTGTACTTTGTCCCTGGAAAGACGCGTTACGTTACATTCATAATTATTAGTATTAGTAATCATTCATAAAAAAAGATAATTCTATTAATTTTTTCTCAGCTTTTCATTACGCATTTTACATTAGGAAGATAATCACATAAGTATACTATTCAAATGGATTTATCATACAATATTCCTCATTAATTTAAATATGAGACTTATAAATTTACGTCGTAGTTAACATATAGAATTAAATCTGCCTCGTATATGTATACAGCATTCCTCTATTCCAGGATCTATGGAGACTTAGCCGGAAGTGAGTCTGGACTCTATATTACAATTTTACAAAATGACCGTAATCTCAATGCTTCCGAATGATACGACGCCATTCTTGCCGCCAAAAGTAACTGATGTACCAAAAGATGTCCTGCGAAACTTCCCGCATTCTAAAAAGGTTGGAAATTACCTTCTTGGAAATACGCTTGGAGAAGGGTCATTTGCGAAAGTCAAAGAGGCTCTCCATATTCCTACAGGAGAACGGGTAAGGAATGGCTTATTGCTATTAGCTGTTTTGGCAGTTGAAAACATAATCAGAAATTTTATTAGACGATTTATGAAGCTAATTTTTAGACGCCGATTTATTTAATATCTCAGCCACTATCATGGTAGATCTGTTTAGTTTGTGATGTCTTTGACAAATTTAGTAACTCGTTCTATCGAATTATATTTTTAATTTGTCACGGACTGATTTTGGATTACTGCACCTACATTCATTTTAATCTATACATTCTAAAGCTGAACAGATTAGTACAACTTCTATTTCAATAGCATCACGATACGGTTCAAAATTTATATATGAATAAAACGTAGGCTTTTTGTTGAAAATTAAAACTACAAAATTGACACGTACTTTTTTTTCACAGCAAAGCTTTGTAGATTTCAGTGTATGTTTATGAGATCGATATCCCTATAGGCTTGAAATGGACGCATTAATTATGAAACAAAACATTAATTATGAAACAAAAACATTTCCTTAATTGTACAACTCGGGCAAGATAATATTTATACTTTGTTGTATAGTCTCAAACAAATCAATAGCTTGCTACAATACGTGCTATAAATGTTGTATATTTTCAACTAAAACTGGACATAAATATTTGGATATATTTTATATGACAGTAAAAATAAGAATGAACTGACAACTACATTTTACGTGGCGTAAACGGCATTTTATTAATTTCCTGATAGTTTTGTTATATTATACTTGAAGTGTGTTTGATCTATCAAAAAGTAAATACTTTGCTTACAATTCTAAAGAACACTGTTGACATTTTCTGAACAAAGACGATTTAATAACCTAACAAACATTTTATTTGCATTTTATGACACTCCAACTTTCTGTAAATAGAAAGGTCATTGCATCTCAAATATGGCTAATGTGATTCAAGTACCACGGACGCGACTGATCGGGTACCTTTAAATAGGTATAATGAATTTATAATAAAGATTGAAGAGTCGTTGAAAATGGTTTTAAATTGTAAATCACACAAACAGTGATAAGACCACGTGGTCAAGGAAGAACAAAATCTTTTTAAAAGAAAAGTAAAGAAGTAAACTTTAAACTTATGTTATTGAAATACATAAAGTTGATTAATGGGGATCAAGGGTAGTATGTATAAAACAATGCGTGTAAGAAACAGGAAGTAAAATTTTGTCATAAAAAATAATAACATTTCCAAAGTATGGCATTTAATATTTATGATAATTTCTCATTATAAACCCACCAAACTTAGTTAAGAGGGAGCTTAATAGTAGTCACTATGTCCCGTCCTGATAATTTTATACAACTAGTACAGATGTCAATTTGAAACTTGAAATATTAGGGTTATAACTCTTCATTGCTTTTTTTACAACGTCACACCCGTTTGTACTTTTTGTATTTTGAAATTGTTTTACTTGAATATCTTTGAAACAAATGAAAGTTTTAATGTGATTGGTATATATTTATTACGAGTCACAATAATGTTCAAATTCAATAATTCTTGATTACATTTTTCACAATTTGCCCCTATGTACTGAGAAAAGTGATTCAAGAATCCCTAGACAGGAAACTTAAATAATTATCTTGACTTGTAACTGGAGCAGTGTATTCATACCTATCATCTTGGTCATAAATTTGTATATTAAGACATCCAGTGGTGTTAAATTGACCTGAATGGCATCGTCTTAATGAGTTGAACATTTGAGCCAAGTTTGATTGAAAAAATGTCATGTACAACGGACACAAAAGTGATAAGCATTGTCTACATGTCATAATTACAATGAGACAGCAAAATATATTGTTTTAAAAAATAAAGCTTTCATTTTCAACTCGAAGAAAAAAGATATGTATTCCTTAAAAATGTAATTTTTCTATGTCATTATTTCTGTGTTCAAGAATCCAACATAGTATTCCAAGAATCCTAGATAAAATGAATGTATTTTGGATTAAATTGCTCAAATGTGTTATGGAGAGTTCTCGGACATACACGGCTCAGCAAGATCCATTTAATGTCCTGAAATTCTCCGTCACAATAGTTCCTATGACTTTTGTATATAAAACTATTGAAAGTTATTTTCAATTATGTATCAACACAACACGTAACATCTTCCTTTTAAGAACATTACAGACTTAGAAAAGAATATATATTTTATTCAGTTACAAAAATGAACCATTAATTCAAGATCGTAATCAGGGGTGAAATAGGTCGAATTAAAATAGGCTCCTTATCAAAAGGGTCCTAATTCAGCCTATAGTAAACTAATTATCAATTGATTTGTAAATTAAGTCTCTAATTTCGCACTCAATGAGGATTTACCCTTAATTTTCCTGTCAGATCAGAATGTAAATTGAGTATACAGATGCCCCGATACCATCAATTATACACCATATTTAGATCCTGTATTTAGCATAATGAACACAAATATACGCCTTATTAAATCAGACCCGGTCATAAGTACCATGTTAAATCTCGCGTTGTTTCATTCAGCACGTGCGACTTTTACGTTAACTAGTTACCTAGTTTAATTTATATCATGGTCAGCAGTATCAATGATTTTTAATCAATGTTCTGGAAAATTAAAATGTCTGTGAAACATACATCAATCTACAGACAAACTTGGCAATAAGTTACATCTTTCCTATTAGAGAACATCATATTATCCGCTTTAATAACTTTAGCTTTAATGAATAATGTCGTCTGGTAGCTTGGCAAAATGATTACATACGTATAGCAATTCTTCTCACGTCTTTAAACTAATCACTTCTCAAAGCATGCATCTTTTAATTATGTAGCGATTCTCCATGTAATCTCTCGATCCATAAGCATGCACTAAATTACTTTGTCATCTAAACACTACTTGTGTTTTTCAGGTTGCAGTCAAAATTATAGACAAGAAGAAAAGTCGGGAAGATTCATATGTTCGTAAAAATTTACGAAGAGAAGGAAAAATATTGCAGATGATACGTCATTCAAATATTCTACACTTGCTAGAGATTATGGAGACACAAAATAGTTATTATTTAGTTACTGAACTATGTCGGGGCGGTGATTTGATGGACTATATTTCACAGAAGAGAAAACTGCCGGAAAATGAAGTAAAGAAATACATCCGCCAAATAGTTTCTGCTGTGGACTATTTGCATAGATTGGGAATATTACATAGGTTGGTTCACACTGAAAGTCTATATGTCTTACAAATACTTAGCAAAATATAATCTCTGACTCGACGTATTACTTATTCAGAAAAGAGTTTATATCTGTATATAAAGTTGCTCCTTGATTAATTGCATATTTGACAACAAGTATTGCGTTCATATTATGCTTGTGTTATAGGTTTTAATCAGTTTTTCTAAAAACTTATTGTGCCCCCACTATAGGGGAGGGGCATTTAGATTTACCCTTGTCCGTACGTCCATCCGTCCGTCCTTCCGTCCATCCGTCCGTTCGTTCCCTTTTTGTGTCGCACGTAGCTCAAAAAGTAATTGACCTAGAGTCATGAAACCTTACTGTTGCTCAGCATGTGTAGTTGTGCACCTGGGTATTTTCGTGTGGATATATTTAGTATTTTTAGAGTTATTGCCCTTGAATTATTAAAAATTTCCAATTTTCAACTTGTGTCGCACATAACTAAAAAGTATTTGACCTAGTCATGAAACCTTACAAGAATGTTGCTCAGCATGTGTAGTTGTGCACCTGAGTATTTTCGTATGGATAGTTTTAGTATTTTTAAAGTAATTGCCTTTGACTTTGTAAAAATTTCCAATTTTCAACTTGTGTCGCATGTAACTAAAAAGTATTTGACCTAGAGTCATGAAACCTTACAAGAATGTTGCTCAGAATGTGAAGTTGTGCACCTGGGTATTTTCGTGTGGATATATTTAGTATTTTTAGAGCTATTGCCCTTGAATAAGTAAAATTTTCCAATTTTCAACTTGTGTGGCACGTTACTAAAAAAGTATTTAACCTAGAGTCATGAAACCTTACAAGAATGTTGCTCAGCATGTGTAGTTGTGCACCTGGGTATTTTCGTGTGGATATTTTTAGTATTTTTAGAGTTATTGCCCTTGACTTAGTGAAAGTTTACAAGAATGTTGGTCAGCATGTGTACTTATGCACCTTGGGGTTTTCTTGATAAAAGATTTTTAGTTTTCAACTTGGGTCCATGTAGCCAAAAAAAAATTTGATCTAGAGACATAAGATTGACAAATCGGTGGAGTGTGGGGGCACCTGTGTCCTATGGATACATTTCTTGTTTCTTAAAAATTGAAGAATTGATCTATTTATCTATTTATTTTTTGTGATTGCTTTTCGTCCGTTAAATGACATCTCCTCATAAACCACTAAGCCAATTTCATCCAAACTTCACAGGAATGTTCCTTTGGTGGTCACCTTTAAAAATTGTTCAAAGAATTTGATTCCATGCAGAACTCTGGTTGCCATGGCAACCAAAAGAAAAAACTTTAAATATCTTCTTCTAAAAACCCAAAGAGCTAGATATTTGGCATGAAACATCTTCTAGTGAGTGTCTACCAAGTTTGTTCAAATAAAAGCCCTGGGGTCAAAATTGGCCCCGCCCCAGGGGGTCATTGATTTTCCCTATATGCATATAGTAAAAACTTAAAAATCTTCTTTTAAAGAACCCAAAGAGCTAGGGCTAAGATATTTAGCATAAAACATCTTCTAATGGGTGTCTACCAAGTTTGTTCAAATAAAAGCCCTGGGGTCAAAATTGGCCCCGCCCCAGGGGGTCATTGATTTTCCCTATATGCATATAGTAAAAACTTAAAAAATCTTCTTTTAAAGAACCAAAAGAGCTAGAGCTAAGATATTTAGCATGAAACATGTTCTAATGGATGTCTACCAAGTTTGTTCAAATAAAAGCCCTGGGGACAAAATTGGCCTCGCCCCGGGTTCTTTGATTTTCCTTTTATGTGTATAGAAAAAATTAAAAAATCTTCTTTGAAAAAAACCAAATAGCTAGAGTTTAGATACTAAGCATGAAACATCTTCTAGTGAGTGTCTACCAAGTTTAAAAAAACAAAAAAGCCCTTGGGTTAAAAGTGACCTCGCCCCGGGGGTCATTCATTTTCCCTATATGTGTATGACAAAAACTTAAAAAAATCTTCTTTGAAAAAACTCAAATAGCTAGAGTTTAGATATTAAGCACGAAGCATCTTCTAGTGAGTGTCTGCAAAGTTTGTTCAAATAAAAGCCCTGGGGTCAAAATTGGCCCCGCCCAGGGGACATTGATTTTCCTTATATGTGTATAGCAAAAACTTAAAAATCTTCTTTGAAAAACCCGAATAGCTAGAGTTAAGATATAAAGCATGAAACATTTCCTAGTAAGTGTTTACAAAGATTGTTCAAATAAAAGCCCTGGGGTCAAAACTGGCCCTGCCCCAAGTGTGTCATTGTCTCTAACTATATGTGTAAAGAAAAAAACTTGACCAGCCAGACCTGCTAATGGGTGTCTACCAAATTGGTTCAAATAAAAGCCCTGGGTTTAAACTGGCCTCGCTCCGGAGGGCCTATATACAGGTGAGGGACTTCAGGGCCATCATGGCCCTCTTGTTTAACTTTTGTTGGGAGTGGTTTGCTTTTGACTCCAAAAATGATCAATATAACTTGTGTCATTGTTTTCTTCAGAGATTTAAAAATAGAGAATTTACTTTTGGATGAGTTTAAAGATATGAAAATAATTGGTGAGTATAAATGCTCAAATTTTCATCTCCAAAAATAATAGATGTTCGTAAAGACTACCTGCAACACAAATAAACAGATAGATCCTCTATATTTGGGTAGCAAAGCTTATGTACAATTGCCATACTAAATTATACATAATGAAACATAAATGTCTATACATATTACATTTAATGGTTAAATTCGCCAACTTTAAAATCACTTGTACCTCACTGCTGTGGGTTCGAATCCCGTCAGGGATAAATAATTCTTTCATGTGAAGAAGCTATCCAGCTAGCTTACGCGCGGTCCATGGTTTTACTTACCTTATCTTCTCTTGTCTGAGGGAGACTCGAGATCTTCCTCCACCAGTACAGCGGGAAGGCTGGCATATTACCTTGATAGTGTTACCAAACCGATCAATCATTGCACAACTATGACGGTGGTTTGATATCAGTCACTATTACAATTTTCATATAAACCAAAAATGCTTGTTATAACACTGAATCAGAAATGCCGTAATCTTATATATACTATATTTCCATCTGTCATACAAATTATATAGTTCAGAATCATCAAAAATGTGTCGGTCATTCACAAATTATATAACATATTATAGATTTTGGACTAAGTAATAGTGTAAAGGTAGTGGAGACTAAAGACGGGCCTAGAGTTCAGGAGTACTGTGTCACACAATGTGGGAGCCCTGCGTATGCGGCACCGGAACTCCTTGGTCGTAAAAAGTACGGACCTCAAGTTGACATATGGAGCATGTAAGTATAGTCTAACTTGATGTAATCTATTATATTTGTTTATTAATTAATCTTATGACATGGCTTGATATAAATTGTTATAATTTTACAAAATGTCATGTTAATATAATTTTTTCTATCAAACTAATAAGTTTTCAATCACTGTAATTAACTACTGTATATCAAACACCTTCATTCTTGCTATCAACCTTTAATTAATTAAAAATATGATTTGCCATTTCATACCAGTATTGATCATTATTGTTTCTTGTTCGTACATGCAACTATCACTTTATCAATTTCCAATCATTTTATTCCTAATGTTCAATATTTTGTAATAAACAATATTCACCATTAATTCAGATGTTTTCAAATACTAAAGCTTTGCACTTAATGTGCTAAATATTGTTCTTTTGCTTGAGTATAAAAAGCTTTTCTAGCTTTTCATAAATAAATAAAAATTATTTACGTGAAACCGCTAACAAAGGCATTCAAATAAAGGATGCCAATGAATATTTGATTCTCGTTCCTTTTGTTACAGAAACATTAAACAATTTATGTGTCTACTTGAATGGAAAAATACCTTTTATAGTAACTGTTGTACAAAAGTATTCAATAATAAACAAGCATTTGGTAAATTTATATATGTTGGGAGCGATTTTCTCGAATGAAATATTAACTCGTGGCATTCAAATGCCTGTAAACATTTGCTAAATTTAAATGAATATATTCAACTTCAGTGGTGTAAACATGTACGCCATGTTGACGGGGAATCTGCCGTTTACTGTAGAGCCTTTTAACATTAAAGCTTTACACAACAAAATGATATCTGGCCAAATGAACCCGCTTCCAGATGGTGTGTCAAAAGGTAAGCTTTTAGTTCATATTAGTATCCAATAATTGCAAAATTAATTAGGTTAATTACTCGCAGAGTTCAAAGACAGAATAATCGACTAAGTATTTATAATCCATTTCGGTTATTGGGCAATGTTCACGGACAAAATGTTCACGATAGACATAATTGAAAATTATGATCGACCCAATTTGTATCTGATGAGAGAAACCAATTGGGAGTTCTGACTATGGTCAGTTTACTTGATATAGTCCGACACATAATTGATGTGTCCTGTATCCGTACAGCAGCACCTAACAACCCATTACCTCTTCATAAATTAACTAGTAAGTCATATATATATATATAATAGAATGATTTTGAGAAAAACGAAATGTTTTACTGTTATAGACTGTCGAGACATTATCAAGAAATTACTAAATCCCGATCCAGACAGAAGAATAACCATGGATGAAATTTTGAAACATCCCTGGGTCGCTGAAGGTAAAATGCATTTAACTTTTAGGCGAATACATAAATTCAATTGCACGAAAGTAGCAATTGTAATTTCTTTTTTAAATAATATCTGTGGAAAAGACAGTATTTCAGAGAAAATTCAAACTTTTAGTATCAAGCATTGCCATAAACAGTTTTTTTAGTATTAAAAGTGATATTCTTTTAAGTTACTAGTAGAAATTACATTTCGTGTGATTGCCCCTTTCAATAAAATCCAAGGTTAGGAAAACAGTGGTAGAGCTGATTGAATTAATCTAATATTCATTATTATCTCATGAAACGACCAAGTAGAGCTTTTAACAGGGCGAAATCCTTTTTGCATTTTCTTACAGACCTATAAATAATAGATGAAATGTGCTCCTCGTTAAATGAAAGTCGCCAAGAATAGATATTTATAGCCATTTTGATAAAAACAGTTCGCATTGTGTTTCTCATGAATATTTGGTAAAGAATGATCAGTGAAAAATCTGATTACCATCTCTAGAAACAAGCAGAATAACATGACGATACGTACATTGTTTTTCCTTCTCCCCATCAAGGTTTGTTTTCTATTTGATAGGTCCCAGTATACCATTACCAAGAGCAACATGTCCAAATAAAATGAGGACCGATTCCCTGGACAACAGTATTTTGAAACATATGAGTGAAAATCAGGGTTTTCGGATGGGTGAGATTATACGATATGTGACCGGAAATGTGCCGAGTAGCGCCACTGCTATGTATTACCTAATAAACCGGAAGTTAACAAAGCATCTAGGAAACCTGAGGGCTTCCGGCAAAATACCAGCGGATCATCGAATATTACATAGAACACAGTTATTAAGTGATCCTGTACGTAATTTTTTCAGCATTAATACCTATATCTTATAGACTTTTCACATATAAAATTAAAAATGATGGTCTTTTTGAACAGTATGATAATGACATATCGGATTTGTTTTGCCGACTTCCATAGATAAAAAAGTTTCTTATGCTTAAAAACATTCATTTTTATGTTTTATTAGGTAAGAGGAAATCAAAAGTCGTACACGACCCAGCAGATTTCGCGTCACTTGGCAAATCACACTTCCAATTCTGTGAAGAATTCTGTACACATACAACAACGAGCACGAGAAACTAACGGCAACGCTGTCGATGTTAATGATAATAATGACGATAATTCAAAAGATGCTGATGATGAAAAATCAGGTAACATTTACATAAAAGGCTATAAAAAACATCAGAGCATTTCTAGTTGAGAGTGTTGTATCACAGAACGGCGGTAAAATCGTCTGAACTCAGTCTATGTAGTTTATAATTCTGTTGAAATGTTTTACGACATGTTAACATGCAGAGATGTTTACTATTGCCAACACACCGAGAAAAACAACTTCAATGTAAAATCTATTAACACAACAAAAATTGTAAAAAATCAGGAGCATTACAGACCTTAAACAAAGTTTCTTCGGTATTTATTGCAAGTCAGTAATTATACCATTATATATAACTTGTGCTGAAAAAACATCACAGTGTAAATTAATAACATTATCAAGTTTGGGTTGTCGTGTGTGTGTTTTTGTTGTTATTGTTTTTTTTTTTAATGAAAAATAATCGTCAATGTAAGGAATTTTATACAATGTACGGCAATTGGCAATTTCATGTCATAAATGATTCTTTATTTTCTATCAATGTATTCAAAAATTGTTTTGCTGTTCAGGTTATTTGAAATCGTGGAGGAAGAGAAGAAAAATTCTTGTTAAAAGTAAAAAAAAAATGTTTTTTCCTTATTTAGAATATACCAGTAGATGTCCCTAATGTAGAAACAATGCATATTCCCTCTGTATAGTTCCCCTAGAATAGACCTCTTAGAATATATCTCTTTATGTAAATAAACATTCAAATCTTAAATTATACTCAATACTGATGACAAAGGTTATTACGCTCAGTTAGCATTTTGATACGACAAGTAACGATGTGTGTCGTCATAGCGCGGGTTGTTGGTGTTCGAAACTCATGATTTACAGATTTTTACAACTCGAAATAAAAAATACCTTTCCCTTTTAGATCTATGACTTGTCTTTATATTTTCTGTTGAAAATCAGTTATTTCTTTTGTACATTAAAACACTTTTATATTTTCGATGACCACTTGCATGCCATGATCTTAGTCAAGGCTAGTTACTTTGCATGATGTAGAAGTTATTTGATGTTGTTGTTTGAGTGTTAGAAAAATGTTTCTGTGGTTGAAATAAAATGCAATAATTTTGTGACTCAAATAATAATATACAAAATGGATATAAATGGACACCGCTAGATTGAATCAATAATAAAATGCATGTATCTCTGCTATTCATGATAATATTTTGTCTCTTCTTAGACAGTGTGCACAATATAAGAATTGCCTTTGTACTTTATGATAAATGCATTCCTCTTGATCTCAGATTATGTTGTCAAAATGAATATTAAATTGATAATAATGACTCTTTTGTTTTACTGACAGACCTTGATCTAGGTCCCTCTAAATCTGACAGCTAGATAGCTCCCTCACAAATCCTTCAGCGCGATTCGTTCAAAGCGGTAGCAGTTTAATATAAATAACTTTAACAAATAGGACATACAGGTCACCAATACTGGTTAGATGGTGTCGCAGTTTACCCCATAACAAAAGTACAAATAAACAACATATTTTTTTTCAAGATTTTAACATATTTGTATAAAGTCACTCATAAAGTCAAACTGTCTTAGATCTCCAGAATAGATATTTCACTGATTTTGTTCTGTGGCCCAAGATAAAACATGTCTCTTTCTAGTCGTAGAATAAAATCTCTGTATCTATAAACTCGTTTAAATGTTTCAGATGTGTTAAACATGTGCTATAGTCACGTAGCTCATCATTGAACTAATAACTATGATATATTAAATGTCACGTGTACCTGACAGTGCTCGTATGATTCCGATCACGTTATAGTTGTGCTTTCTATCTAACTTAATAATTGTTTTTGTTTTATCTCTTTACTTTTTCTCATTTATTTAGTTACAAAATTATGCCTCAGAAAGCCGTATCTTTTCAATAATTCTTAAGAAATTTCAATAATAATTTAAGTATGGATTAAGTGTATGTTAAATGTTAAACAACTGAAGACGTAACGTTGAAGATGCAGTAATGTGTCGTAAAGGTTAAGCAAAATGTATACAAAGTAGTATTACGACTTCCATTCAGTATAATCATAGTAATTGCCAACAGACCAAAAGCAGCCAAAGAAAGTTCGTGTTTATGAAAAATGAGTAATCTATGAGAGTTGTAACAAGATACAAAAAATAAAAACTTTTAGAGAAATAAAAATGATAGCATTTCTGAGGTATATTGGGCCTTTTAAATTATTGCATTTGTATTGTCAAAGAATTTTAACGTTTTAATGTTAACATGTAGATTATTTACGATAGAAAAAAATAAAATAATGGTTACTTTCTGATGTAACTGACAGCTCAATTCCTTCAAAGGAAATGAAAGAAAAAGATGATTACAACCGGAAAATATATCGGAAAGATAGTCATTTTAATTAACCACTTTCAAAACGTACGTGATATTTCGCATCACATATTCCTTAACGTTTACCAAACAGTAAATCACAATAGTTTCATACCAAGGACATTTATAAACGACAGCTTCTTTTATTACTTTTTTTTTAAATTTAATAATGTTTGATTTTTTTTCAGAACAAGATGGACAATTTACTGATATCTCACATTCTAAGGGCACAAACGGATACGTGAGGATTCAAAGGGCGAATTCTCCCGTAAAAGCTAAAAAGGAACTAACAAGTGATACGCCACAACCGACACATCTCCCCCGTGTTGCGAACAAGTATGTGCTTGGTAACCGTAAAGTTATGTCGCCAAATGTGCTCCCGAACACACAAGATGTAAAGCCTGATCAAAATGTTACAAAGCCGAAGACTGAGCAAAAACAAGATGAGAACACCTCTAAACATAACGGGAAATTATCGGCTTCAGAAACAACGGACATCGATGAAGAGGAATTCCGGCCTCGAGCCTCAACATTTCCCGGTAAAGTTCAAAGACCAGTGACTACAATTCAAAAACTAATGACCGAACGGGGTGGTATTGATCAAAGTGATAGATCAGAGGGACCCGTGAAAACACGTGTTTACAGAACAAAAACCGACCCTTCCAGTAACTCTAAGAAAGAAATCATGGATAATAGGTTAAGTTCACCCGTATGTCGACGAGAAAGTCCTTTTCAGAAAGAAGGATTTCGATCACCAACACCTAGACATACGGGAAACCCTCCAATTTTGCTCCAATATAGAAAAAATCCTGCTGCCCAAAGGCGGGAAACTTCAAAAGACTCCATTCAAGAAGAAGATATCAGTATTTCGTCTGGAAAACATATATTATCTCGTCCATCTAGAACAAACAAGTTTTATAGAATATCAACCGGAAATCATACAGCACGTGATGACACGGTTGTAAATGAACAAGTTACAGAAATATCGTCTGCTCAACCTAATAGTGCAAGAAACGCTACTGTTAACTTCCGGTCTGCGACCCCCGTTTTGCCGTCATTATCTGTCAATACAGAAAATGGTAAACGTAATCAATAATTATAGGATGTTAACGCCTTAAGTTCTAAATATTGCTTTAAAACATCGCGTGTTATGTTTGCGTTAACAACACTGGAAAAAATCACCGGGGATGAAACGAATAATGTCATGTTTTCTCGTACAACAAAAAATATTGAACAAGTTTCTGTTGTGACTTGATTTCATAAAAAATTAATTCAAAGTGTGGAGACTTTTATATCAAGTTATCTCGCAGTTAACGTTCTTGCATAAAGAAAAGAAAAATTATATGCGGACACAGTATTATATTTGAAAAAAAAAACATTGCAAATATCTTTTAGTATAAAGATTCCCTTCATTACCTCACAAGGTTTGTCCCAAAAGTTCGTATCATAGTTCTATACAACAAAAACAGATCATCATAGCTTTTTCAAATCTATGCCTTTGTAAATTCAATATATTACCACTTTACTTGCAAGATTTTATTCATACAGGTTTGCAAATAAAAAATATTTGAAACTTTGAAGTACGCTCGTATATAGGTAGCGGCGCAAGACAGTCATATCGACGTCAGCGTGATTTCATGAAATTCTTACCCGACAAGCAGGCTGTAATATCATTGAATTCCTCCCTTGCTATTTGACAAGCATGGACACCAAACGTAACGAATCCGTCCGGATTCCTAGAATGCCAATTTTCTGTATGCAGAACTATTACTGATTCATAATCTGTCCGGTATGCAACACATTTTCGCTGTGTTGGTCTTCCCGCTTGGAAAAATCCTGCAAAACTCATTTACACTTTTCATATAACTCCCATGACATCATTCCATTTGCTTTATTAACATTTTGACTGTTTCACTTGATGGGATTTAAAGATACACGCATAACTTACGGTCGGTGGCAAAATTATTCTAGGAGCTTGTATTTTATTCATTGTACATTGAAAATAAGAACACGTTTTGTCAACGAAAATCGTCAAATTTTGATCGTCGACGGCTGGCTAAATTTCATTTTTTTTAAATTGAAATTAAAAACAAACAAAAAATGAGGTATTTTCAGTAAAAAATTGTCGTGAAGCTAGATATATGGACAGTAAATACATAATGATATGTGTTTTAAAAAATAGTGTGTTTATTTAATAGTGGAACTTTTATGAGAACATTTGGGACAACCCTCTTATGTCCGAATCCTGTATACATTTAAAATTATATATTTGTCACAAATAACTGCACTTTTCATGTTCAAATATTTACTGGCCTTGGAAACCTCTATTTTTATTTACAACAGTGCAATCTGTATTTATTTATGGAATATTTATTCAATTTTAATTATAGCAATTATTTATTCAAACAATTTTCTTTTAAATTTATTTTTACATCCTTCAGCAACTGATCTTTATTTAAACATGTATAACATTTATATTTACCTTACATAAATTATTTTTAATCATGACCTTTAATATCACAATGTATTTCTTTCTGTGATTGTGTATACTTATAATTAATTTCATATGAAGTAAAATATGATGTATAAACTCTTATTACAAGAATGCAATTAAAACCCATTTCTGGTATTCAATATTTTTGCATCCTCAGTTATATCTGTTACATGATTAATTTGAGCCGCGCCATGACAAAACCAATATAATGCGTTTGCGACCAGCATGGATCCAGATCAGCCTACCCATCCGCGCAGTCTGATCAGGATCCATGCTGTTCGCTTACAAACCCTATAACAAGTAGAGAAACTGACAGCAAACAGCATGGGTCCTGATCAGACTGTGCGGATGCGCAGGCTGGTCGCAAACTCATTATGTTGGTTTTGTCGTGACGCGGCTCATTTTATTATTATTGTTGTTTTTTCTCATGTTTATCTCATCTTCATTTATTTCCCTTTTCTTTGGTATTGAAAACAGTTAAATCTTCCAGAGAGTAAAATTTTCTATCTCTCAAAGTTAACTGAATATACAACTAGTAAAAAATCTAGTTTAAAATAGGATTGATCTATTAATTAACGTTAATATAGCATATCAGATTATATATTAAAAGAAGTATCTTATGAAAAACTGGATAGGTTCAATGTCATTTTTTGAAGATAGTAATAACATAAGGAACAAATGTTGCAGCATCTAAATAACACATGTGAATATGTTATATATGTACTTATGAATACTTTTGTATGTCACTGTAAGTTACCATGTTATTACAAGTGAATATTTAGTACAAGTATATGAAAATATTCAACAATGTTGTTTCCCCACTGTTGTTATTGGATGAAAATTTTAACTGATGCAATAAATTATTGAACTGTTGCCTAAATATTTACTTTATACTTGATACTTGATACACCAACAAACTAGGAGTTTATTTCTGACAGACAGCGATGACCCGGCCATAAATGATGTTCTGTGTATGATACAATATTCTGGGAGAAAAAATGATTGTCAACTTATTTTATCCTGGGAAAAACTATAAAGTTTAAACCTTATCAGTGAAATACTGGATTTTATGAGTGAGACACAACCTACATTAATCACATGACATTCATTTGTAGAGAAAACTTTGTTTTACATCAAAAAGCATAATTAGTGATTATTTGTTCTTTTATGAATATAGAATACATTGTATAATATACTACATTTATACTGTCTAAAATTTCTCACCTTTTCGTGAAATATTATATTTTATTATATACTTATAAATGAAATATTGAGAAATATTGATGAAATAAAATGCGTATTTTCATTTTCCGTATTTTCACTGTAAAAATTTATTTTTCACTGCAGTGAAACATATTTTCCGTATTTTCACTGGTGTCTTGCCGGACTACTTTCTTTTAAATTCTGCCAGGAAACAAAATTTAAGGGAAAGTCTTTCCAATTTTATCGCAAAAAAGAGAAAAATGTATATAATAAACAGAAAAATTCAAGTTTTTTCTATAAATACATGATTTATTTTCATCTTGTGGCATGAAAATTACCATATTTCACTCGTGGCTACCGCCACTCATGAAATATTTATTATCATACCACTCGATGAAAATAAATCATGTATTTATAGAAAAAACTTGAATATCCTCTATATCTCAATTGAAAATCTTTTATATATAAACCCTAATGTGTTTGTGATAGTCATAACACTCCATTATAAGATACTGAAAACAACATAAGTAAATATAAATGAATAATTTGCAAAATATGTTAAAAGAATCATATATCATTTTCGAAATTTCATTTACGTTTGTAAGTTTGTTTGTTTTGGGTTTTACGTCACAACGTTTGTAAGAATTGAAGAATATTGTACACATAATAAACATTGATAATTCATCCTATCCAATCTATAAAACAATTAGAAAGTAAGAAAGAAGTACACATTTTTATAAATATCTAATTTATCCATAAACTACGAGTACATCATTACAAAATTTTAAAAACATATAAAACAATGTCACTAACATGTAGAGAGTCTGTGCCAGACCAAATATGTTCATTTGAGTAAAAAAAATATCAGGCATATATATCTAAAAGTTAAACGAACATTTTGCAAAATCAAGCGTAAATTGTGAGTGTACATGTAAAAGTCAAAGTAACTACATTTTGCCAGGATTGTTTCAATTTTATAATCTACTCCACATGAATAATCAGGAACACACATGCACTACAATTTTTTTTTAAAATATCCTTCAGAATGAATTGGTAATATTTGAATTAATGATTGATAAAAAGAGTGGGGCAGTCTTTGATATTTTTAGGCAGTTTTATTTTTAATAAAGATCTGTCAATCAATATTTGATATACCAGGTGGGTCCCAATAAGTCATGGACAACAGCGTTTAAATACAAAATAGGCTTCTTTAAGTTTTTCTGTTCTTTAAAACGCCATTTCCAACTTTACATAAATCAGCACAAATATTGTTTAATTTGATTACACAGAACAGATAATAAGGCTACCTGGTAATGCAATGCGACCCATGATCTGACTTCACATTAGCGTTATGAGACTTCATGTCTATGTTTCTATATAGACAATGTATCATAGACAAATAGTAGAGATGAGAATCTGTATTTCGTTGTTACTGGCAACAGTATACTATTCCATAATATAATTTGTGTACAACTATTATACAAAAATGCTTCTGAAGCAGGTACATACATATAACCACAGCCTTAAAATTTGTGTGCGTGTTCAGACCTGACAAATTCATCAACTGTTTTACAACTACAGACAAGAAACAAATTATATTTGTATACTAATATATGAAATGGACATTAACAATATACAACATAAACTAAGTAGTAATAATACATCCTTATACTAACACACAATTCATAAAATAAACAATCTTTTAAAAGTTTATGATATAGAAATTATGACAAGATATGTTGTAGAATTAACCGTATTAGGAAACAGACCTACAACTTAAAAACAGAAAGTGAACACAGAAACAAGATTATAGCACCTGGAAGACTGTGGAATGTAAAATAAATCATTAAAAAAGATTTTTAAATAATACAAAAACAATTAACTTTGTACAAATGTAAATGTCATGGGAAAATTAATCAAAAATACAAATGTTTGCTTATGCAGTGCTTATATTTGTGATGTCTTAAAATTAAAGTAAACAAATAAATGCACTCGTCAAAGTCAAGCTCAGATATAGAGAACAGAGCTATTTCTAACAAAGTCTTAATATTTAACCAATTTAAGATATTCAACCAATTTAAGAGCTAAAAGAGTAATACACATCTTACTTAATTCTTAATATTTCAGTAACAAATTCTTAATATGTCAGTATTTCTCTTTTTATTCTAGTACCACTTTACAACAGACATACACACAACATAATCTTTTCTATAAAAGACATTTTCCCTACTAAATCCCATCAACAATTGTCAATGATGTAATGCTGTTAATTCTATCTTTGGTGACAGCTGCATAAACATATTCCTACATCAAATCTATTATAGGATTACTCATCTAACTTCCTTTTCGGCTTTTTAGGATTTCTCGATCGGCTTTTGGCTTTACACAGTGGACAGATTGGAGCATTACGATGTATTTGCTGATGACATGACAGACAAGCCTGAAATATTTCAACATATATTTAAATTATAAATTAATTAAAATATATTTAAATCAAAATATTGTATAATGTTACTTCTTTCATGTTATGTTGAAAAATATTTCTAAATACAATGTTCTCTTGGAATCTCTTTTTTTACAGTATACGTGTACATCAAGAAGTCATAACAGTACAAAAACCTATTTTTCACTTACTTGCTATTCATTAATCCCTATAGTGCTATCCTTTTTTTCCTCAAAAGAAAAGCTTATAAATTTTGGTGTTCTATTACAGTTTCTAAAACTGCCAAAAGCTGTACAATTTCTTATTGTTTTGCCAGTAGTAAAATTATAGTGATTTATTATTTTGAATGGAAGACAAATTACCATTTTATTTATGTTTTACAGTTTGCAAAGGTTTGTCTGCCAATGAAATTGCTCTATTTTGTTTAAATTTTGCCGAAATATTTACCATACAATGCTGTCACTCAACTGTATGTATAAAATTAATATGTTAATGAACTGCTGTCATGGACTCCGCATATTTACATAATGCACTCAATTTGAATAGGCAGGGCTAATTGTAAGTCAGTTAAAGGTTATATACAGAGTTTTAAATAACTAATTTTCTCGCTTCAATATGTTCGCTTGAAAATTAATTTCTTAAAACTCTGTATATTCTATTACCTATACTTGCTACTTTTTTGACAAATAAATTTACATTCAAGGCTGCATCCTTTGTGTGATAAACAATTAACAAGTTCCATTTATTCATAATAAATATATTTTAAATCACAGGTTTGTGTCTTTCTATGCTCCATTTATTTATAATAAATTCATTATAAAAATACAAGTTTGCCTCTTTCTTCAAAGGAAAATCCATAATGATTTCTTGAGGTTAATATTGCCTTTAAATTAAATAATTTAATAAAAAACTTTATAAAAACAAAAGAACAGAGTATTTCTAACAAACATCAACCAATATAAATATACTCATTTTAAAACCAAAATTAACTGCTTTAATTTAATAATTACAATTCATAATATTAACTGTTAAATTAAGCATTGGAAAAAGGCATAGCACTAAGTTAAATTCCCCTACTAAATAAGTATGATTACTGATAATTCCTTTATGGGAACATTTCAGCTGCTAATGAAGTATTCTACATGTTTGTATAGATATACCTCTATTACCTTATACATGTATGTCAATTTTATTTTTATAATGTCATAATATGTATTGCTGAACGCAGAATATTGTGTATAATGTTCAATTTCTAGTCTATGAAAACTAACCTTCATGGGAGGAGGTTGCTGTCTAAAAGCTTGTCTAGGTTGATCTGTTGAGGGTTTGGCTCGGTTCATTTGTACTGGAAGAGGTGGCGCAACCACTGGCGGGGCTACAATTTGGGGCTGAATTTGAGGCTGAGGATCTGAACTTCCTGGCTGCTCTGAATGGAACTCTGATTTAGGACGGTCAAAATACCTAAATATATGAGAATATTAAATAGCTGATAAATTCACATCAAAAACTAACAACTAAACAGTGAAGCAACTTCCTTGACCTTATGCTAAATAGTAATAAGTCTTAAATAATCTTCAAATATTGCTCTCTTAAAAGCATCTGAAATTCTCCATACTGAATCATTATAACAGAAGTTTCTATACACCAGTTAAGGTAGACCATGGGTAATGCATTACCTCCACTTTGAAGAGTATTCAAATAGGCTAGAATGGCTTGTAAACTACATTGAAATTGAGGGGCGTGGGTTCAAACCCCAGAAGGGGCAACTTTTTTTTCTTTCTTTTCTTCTTTTTAACATTATTTATGTATCTCTCTGATCCCTTATAGAAGAAAAAAAGTTTGATTTAAATTATAAAATTATTTTAGGTATTTTTCTTGTTAAATAATGCCAAAATTTATAGCAAATATGATACCAAATATTTTCAAAGTTCGATAAAATAAAAACTACACGGTAAAAGTATTTTATATTTCACATGATCAACTAATATACCTTTGAAAAAATTAAGGCAAAGTTTGAAAACAGACCCTCATTTCGATAAATTTTAGGGATATTTTGAACAAGGCATTTTAGATAGGGAAATGGTAAAATTAGTGTTAAAAGTGGGTGGGGTAGGATAACATTTTTATACATATTAAGAACATTTTGTTTAGAAACAAACGTTTTGCTTGTTTAATGTGTTACCTGAATGTTATTATTTGTTTCTTAACAATGAGCAATAGAAAAACATTTTTTATAATGATGATATTACAGATTATTTACAGTTTCCTCATTTCTGAAAATAAGCCCTTCTAATGGCAAGGTCTTAGTTCAGAAATATATCCATAACTCATAAACCACACGGTAAATTTTATTTAAATTTTGCATACAGGTAACCTTGAAGACATATAACTGTCCTATGTTGTCAATTTTACAGTTCCTTATGGTGCCCATTACCCATGGTCTACCTTAAGATTACAATTATAACAGAAGTTTCTAACCACCTTTACTGTCTTTTAACTTTTTAAAACATAAATGACATAATATTACTGTGGTGAGATTTTCTCCTCTTCGTCATTTAAGCCTGGCAAAGATTCAAGGCCAATCCTATTTCTCAATGTGTCCACCTCATCTTTTAAAGGTTTATAATCATCATATAGATGCTTAGCATTCTCTAGAGATCTGTTACGCTCTTCCTCAGCTTGTTTAATTGTGGTTTCCATCTGAAAATACAACAAAACTAACGACCTGTCGCAAAACCAGGTTATCCTTCAATATTACACTGTACATGTATATAAAGTGAAAATAACAAAACAAAATAGGACTATAATTCTGCCAATTATGATCAAATCTCAAAATTCTGACCATATATGCCAAGAATCTTTATGAAAATATGGTTTTAATGTAGGAGGAGGTGATCACAGATGAAATAGTTCACACTCTAATTCCCACAAATAAAAGTATTCATTGGACTAACTTGGTTATTTAACAGTTGGTTTCAACTGAGAACATGCCTGGATTTATTTGTTAATGTAATATGTATGATATTAAGCTTTTATTATGGCTAATTTTTAAAATAAGCTGGGAAACTGTAGATATCAATTATATATAAATTATAATATTAGGTTTGAATACTAATTTTGTGTCAAATTCTCTCAACATTTACACAATTTGGTTGTATATCAAACTTCTAGATCCAACAAGGCAGAATACCTTATCATAATGCATTATCATGCATAGTAACATGTCATCATAGTACGATGATAATAATCAAGTTTTGCTAAGTAGGTGGTCCCCTATGGTACCATTGTTCTTATTATTTCCAGCAAATTGTACAAATAAAAAGAAATTGTATTTACTATTTTATTGAATTGTGTTTAACTGCCGCATTTTGACTTTAAAATACACATGTCATACATAGAATAACTAAATAATTTAAATTAGAAACATCTATGGTCAATCAGCCATGTTTTGAACGGGAGCTTAAACAGAGAGCACTATGATACCATGGTATGTAAATTGATGGCCCTTCAGTATAATTTTTTGTGACAGAATATGATGTCACTACAGTTTCAACCAGGGTCTTTCAAATAGAATGGTCTGGAGACGCACCAATTTTACGAAAAAAGCTGTCTTGGTTGAGTCACGTGATTGGGTTATCTACCGACCGTGATCTGGCATAGGACATCACCGTTCAAAAATCAAATTATAAGATAGTTTTTGTTAAATCAATCAAAAAATTACTACAAACTAACTCTGACTACATTATATTATCAGTTTTTACTTCAAAAGTAACACTTTTATAGATTTGCAATGAAATTAAGAATTTTTCGTTCCCGGTATCAAGGTAAAAATCTACCGCTCATATTTGAAAATAGGACTGAGTTTCATGAGCTTTTTTTAAATGTATGCATTGTTCAATGACAAAATAGAAATTGATTTTACAGAGAAAAGATGTTATTAAATTGTATCATGTAAAAATATTATAATATTTTACGATGTTATTTGCAAATATTTGATGTTTAATTTGGTGCATTTTCAAAATGGCGCCGTTTATCGGCAAATATTCTGAACAAGCAATCTATGTTTTTAAAACAAATATGGTTTTAAAAAACATAATTTTCTGAAATATTTATCCTTTTTTCACAAGTTTAAAGATTTTTAAATAACATCATGTCATTTAAATTTTCATTTTTGCTCTTGTATTTAATATTCGCCCTTTTCTTGAACACTTATATAATTTGCGTAGAGCAAACTATACCGAGACATGTTTAATTGTAGCGGGAAGGGTTTACATAGCGTGTTTCCAGACCATTCTATTTGAAAGATCCTGTTTCAACAGACGACATTCACTTGTCTGAACATGAAATTATCAGTTTAACTGTTAAATATGGGGTAAAATAAAGAAGTATTTTCAACACACACGGGCAGCTTTGGATTTTCCTATCAATGACAGAATTTATTTGAAATGAAAATATTTCTAACAATTTCTATCCAAATTCACAAAAAGCAGCACATCCACTTTCACTTTAATGGTGGAAACAGTATTTGGTGGCATTCAGTGTGTAAAGAAACAAATTTTCTGATTACCCAGAATGGGCAAGGACGCAGTACCTGCGGGGAGTACTATATAATGAATTACCAGGTTAATATCAGCATGAATGAGTCTAAGTTCCTCAACATGAGCCATCTTCTCCTGTAACAACAGTTCCATCTCCTTCTTGTACTCTGCTATAAGTTTATCCTCATTCTCTGTTGTGTCAAACTCCTGACGTAACTTGGTCTTTATACGCTCAAGATTAATAGTTCTTGTTCTGGAATAAAAACAACAGGTTCTAACAGAAATTTAGTTTGTTTGTTGGTGGTTTTTAAGTCAATCAGACACTGCAATTATCATATGTTGATTTTCTACCTCAGGTGCCCATTTGTGCTTTTTTCATGCACAAGCTTGCACTTAATTAAAACCATCAAACTTCTATGGGTTGCCTGGACAGCAATTATACTTCACTTGCCGTAGAAATCAATGACATTATGCGTGTTCCGCATGTACTTTATATCAAACATTATGGTTATATTTCTTCTAAATGAAATTCTGGCTGAACATGACGTGTGAGAAACACATTTCGGTAAACAATAAAATGGACTTATCCAGGAATAAGGAAAAGTAAATATTGAATATTACAGTTAAGTTGCAAATCTTTTTTGTGTTCACTTTGTCAGTATAATCGAGAAATTATTGAATCAGGGTACCGGCGACGATAATCCCAATAAAGAAACTGGATCTAAAAAATACAATGTATAATAAAAAAGAACTTCAACTGAGGCTAAAAAAAACCCAAAACAACTGCTTGCATACAAGGCCAGCATTCTACCTTTACAACACTGGGTACTCTGAACCTGTACATCAACCTTTTTCTCAGTAATAATTTTTCAAGAAAACAAGGTTAGACTTTATAAATACATGTAAAACCAGTATAAAAGAATGTTAATCACTGTGGAATATTTTGTTCTTCTGTACTGCAATAAACTGTGAACTATTACAGCCCTATTAATTTGCACACATATACATCTTATCTTGAGCACTGGACTTTATGGTATGGAGCTCTTCATATTAAACTTTAAAACTTGGTATTTCACTTTTAGCAAATTTTGCAGGGACATAGACAAATGATATCCTATTTCAAATTTGTTGAAGGAATTCAAACATGTAAATACTGTGTTTGTTTCTATTGAATTTGAAATGTGAAAGAATATAAAGATTTCTCACCTTGTATAACAGAGGCCTATGGAATCCCAATTGAAATTTTCTTTAAAATTTATGCAGTTTTCCAAAAATCAAAAATTCAAACTTACACTGGTCAGCTTTTTACTTTCCCTATCAGCAATTTTACTTTTTATAATGATAATTCTTTCCGAAAAAGATATTTCACAGACAATTGTCAGACAAAAGCCCCCCCCCCCCCCATAGTCAATCAAATTTACATATAGAGTATTAAAGTTGTGTTTTTTATGTGTTTAGAAGATAGGTATGGACATCAACATGTAGGTGACATAGTGCTAAGGATATAAATTTGATCCCTTTACAAAAGTGATTAAACATTACTACTCTTCTGACCCTTGTTGTGTATATGAAAAGCTATGAATTGGGTATCGCATGCATGCATTATATAATCTGTTATCATAAACTTTGTTATCACTTCAATATATACATTATAAATAAACATTAAATAGAGGATATTTGTTTAGTTCAGTGTAAGATCGGAATATATTTCACCGAGTGAGCACCAAAAGGTATATTTCACGAGTGGCGCAGCCACGAGTGAAATATGAACTTTTGGTGTTCACAAGGTGAAATATATTTCGATCTTACACTAAACTAAACAAATTTTCTTTTTATTATATGCAAAGAAACGTTTTAAAAAGAATTAAACCTAATACTGAATGAAAAGCGCGCCAAATAATAATACAACGTGACGTCATTTACGACGTCACGTCATTAAGTTGGTACCCAGTACTGTGAACGCTGGTATTTCACTGAAACAACGTTAGGGGCTTAA
Organism: Ruditapes philippinarum; assembly: GCF_026571515.1. Lineage (NCBI taxonomy): Eukaryota > Metazoa > Mollusca > Bivalvia > Venerida > Veneridae > Ruditapes > Ruditapes philippinarum. Next base: position 21,567 of record NW_026861928.1, on the reverse strand, counting down.
ATTCAAAACAGTGAAATTACCAAAGTGGTAATTTCACTGTTTCAAACAGTGAAATTACCAGTTTTATTTCACTGATATATTTCTATAAACCACCGAAAAGCATATAATAAAACAAATTCTCTTCATTTTTATTTAAAAGTTTGTGTGAAATTTGATGAATTTGAGGCACATGTGCGTGTGAAAAAACATGGGGGGCTTTTGTCCTACCTGTATTTTTGATGGGGGGGGGGCTTTTGTCCTACAGCAGAGTGAACAGAAATAGATATAAGTATATATAATTAAACATAGAAGTAGTGAGAGCAATAAGAAGAAGTAGTGAAAGATTGTCAAAAGAAGAGGGGCTTAAAAAGGGCTTGGCCCTTCCATCAGAGCCCAGAATCATCCTACAGGTGTCCTACAGATACATACCAATTTTTTTATTTATAATATAAAGAACAATTCATTTTGGCCTGAATTTTGACCTTCTTTCTTTAAAATGAAAAATATGATTATTGCAAACACAGTTATACGGTGTTATCGCTTAGAAGCAACTCATTATTAGGCCCAAATAAGTTAAAAGTACAGAAAATGAACTCAAAAATATCAGCTATCTGTAATTTCTATACTTTTGTTTTCTTTGACAGAGGAAGACTGTCTCAGAGGAAAGATCTTTAGCACAGAAATCTAATTGTCAGAGGGAAATTCTAAGGTTGTGCCAGTGTTGCAATGAATTTTTACTTATTATACAAAATTCTTATTTTTACAGCAAATGCAAAACGAACAATTTTGAGGACGAAATATAAATAGTTTTTTTAAAGGGCAAATTGCTTTTTATATGTATATCGTGAGAAAATAGAAGCGACGACTAACAATAATTATCAGTTCATAAAATATGAATCAATGGTGAATTTTACCGTATGTCTTTCAAACCATCTAATTTTTGAAGAATCTCGACTTCTCTTTCGTCCCCCATTGTTATCGTATTTGCCGAAGGAGTCCGAACATGTAAAATGCTGTGTTTGTTTCTATTGAAAATAAATTGTATTTAATCGACAGTGACGAATCCGACATTTCAAACTTGTAAGGATTGTTAAAAGTTAAACGTGTTTGTATGGAATATAATCCAGTGATTTATTCTTTTCTGTTTTTGTAATGACTACTGTACTCTGACAAGCAAGCATGTGAACACAAGAACTATTCCTGCCAGCGAATGGACGCCACAACAACAACAACAACAACAACACAAGTATGTATGTAACTGTGTTGTATTGCAATGAATGAGGTAGTGTTGCAATCTTCTATGTCACCTTGTATGTTTTAAAGAATGCGATTGTATGCGTCATCATTCGAAAGTTATTCTTAATCTTTGTGCCTATTATAATCAAACATACCATCAACTTTGACAGGAAGCAGACGACAAAATTATAAACACAAAACTCGTATTTTTACAGCAATGCAGATTTAACACGTATTTTTTTCAGTTACAAAAATCCTCTCTAATTGAATAATTTATTTCATCTTTGATATAAAATGGTGTTATTTAAATAGGTGTATGTAATTAGTTTAAGAGCACCTAGAATTCGGACAATTAAATTTCGGATTACTATTTTATTTCTCTCACGTGTACAATTAGACATGCCTTATAAATTGGATTTAAGTGTCATTCATGATACATCAGTAGACCGAAGGCACAGACGTTTGACACATTTGTCTTGTCATTAATGATAAAATTACCATAAAGTAATTTCCCCTTGATCATAAAGAACATGATTAGATCTACTATCCAGCACCCCGTGACCCGTTTACTATATATGATGATATACAACATACATGTATATAACCAGTGTTTTTTTCTTTATATTTTACAGCCGAATAAAGTCTGTTTCCCCAAGCCAAAAACAGGTATATTTGCCCCTGAAAATGCTTTATTTTTTTCCTTCAATGTTCTGTGCACAATCTTCACTACAACAATGACTTAACAGCAGCTGACTTATATTAGCTATGACTGCAAAACAGAAAGCTGTCCCTATAGATATCCTCTGCTATGTATCATGCATGTTAAATTGAAACTTTACAAAATGATTGAGTAAATGCCATTCTCAGTTGTTACGATTTTATTTCAGTTTTTCCCCCTTTCTTATTTATCATGCTATATTTTCCCCTTCAAAAAGCCACAGGTTGTTTAGAAAATTGAAAAAAAAAATCACTGATAACATGCCAATGTGTATTTCTTGGCACAGTCAAGCTTTTTTTAATAGAAAATTATGCAGATTTTCATATCGATATGTGCAAACATATCACAATAGATATAAAATCTAAAATCCAAGTGCTTACCATGTGGCTAAATATTGATACTTGAATAAAGAAGAACATGTTATAATCTTCAGTCTTCAAATTTGGACCACATACCTTACCTAGCAAAGGAAATTTTAAAAACGTCCATAAAATTTGTTGCCTTGAATGCAGTTTACTTCTGCAATGAATGACTTTTTTATATCAATAGATCTTAGTTGAGTGATCAAGGGCCATCATTGCCTTTTTGTCATAGCATAACATTTCAGTGTTAAATTTCCATTTTAAGAAATGTTTTCTTTTCAGTAAGAAAATGATGCAAAACCATCGAGAACCATTCTTTAAACCTCTCAATGCAGACCATCATACTTTTGAGGTAATAAACAGGATTTTTATCAAACTAATTAAGCTTTTTTTATTTTGGATTAATTATCCTTTCACTGAATGCATAAAAGATATGTCCAAAAGTTGATTAAAACTGTTTAATGAAAAATTCATCTATAGCTGTTGCAGTATAGTTAATTATGGAAACCACATTTTATTTCTTTTCTTGTGTGTGTGTGTGTGTGTAAATGTTGGGGCAGGGACCATTTTGGGTTGGACATTAGATTACGGTTGGGTCATTTAAATGACAAAAGGTCAGGTCAGTGACATAAAAAGAAAATGAATTTGGAAAGCATATTCAATACACTAAATCAGTAAGCCTATGCCTGTTAAGTAAAGCATAATTTTAAATGAATGGTCAATGTATATTAGCCTTAGAATTTAAGTATCAATGACATTGAGCAAAGTGGTGGTATAATGTTATCTTTTAGAAATTTCATCATTATATCAAAGCTTGTGACAATTGCGGCTTTAAGTTACTCTTTGCTAATTGTAGTTTGTTATCATTGTAGCCAGAACATTTAATTAATAAGAACATATTTGTTCATATGGTGAGGCAACTAGCCTGACATATATAGGTAAAATTCAATTGATGCTTGAACAGTTACAAGATATTCTTTACTTCTAAATATACAAATGTCATGCGCAAAGCTGTCTTTAAAAGCTAGCAAAGAAAAATATAGCAGCAGGAGACTTTTTTTGTCTGCAAACATTTTGTAACTGCAAATGTTTTGCCCGTTTAAAGATTTTTCATGTGATTTCAGTGATAAAATTTATTTTAACACTACATGAATTTATTATTAAGTCAGATATGCCCCTTATTTTAACCTCACCTTTATGATAAGTCTAATATATTGGGTATTTTGAAAAAATGCTTGATAACTTTTTTCAGCTTACTTCAGGGAAAGCACAGAGCAAGAACAGACAAGTCCAAAATTCAAACGGTATTAACATTAATTATTCAATTTAAATGTTTATTCTTGATTTTGTGTGTGTGTGTGTCAGTTTGTTAATATTCAGAATTTAATACTGTATCTACTGATTTTTACATATCAGTTATAGAACAGCTCTGTGCAATGAACTATGATTATAATAGTCTTTGCTGTAAATTGAGTTAACTATTCAAAAATATTTATTTTAACTAAATTTAGATATAAATATAAAGCATCTTTTAATCAGTCTTCAGTCCACTTCATGGACAAACCAGAATTACTGTCAAATGAGGAAACATGGCTGTGGCCACCAGTAGAGCTCATACAAGTAAATGTAAACTTTTATACAAGCTCTTAATATGATTCTATTTCAGAATTTACAAGACCAGACCAAGATTTGGCTTTGAATGGAGAGAGATTAAATTCTTTGCATGCAAAACTTCACCAAGAGGCTGATAGAATTAGAAAATGGAAAAACCAGACAGAATTAGACATGAAACAGAAAGTATGCTACTACACTCGATTTTTAAAAAAAAAGAAAAGATGTTAAAATACTCCTTTACAGCCTTGTATAATTTCAAAATTTGTGAACACCTATGTTATATCTTTCTTATTTGTAGATATTCCAACAAAATGAATAACTTCTATTTAAAAGAATTTATTTGAAGAAACAGACCACAGAAAGACTTTTAGATTTTAAGGCCTAAAAGATTTTAATGAAGGCTAAGAAAAGAATTTTTGAAATGGAAAGCATAAATTTAGAAAATGGTTTAAGATATCTTAATTTTTTTATTAACCATTATTATTATTAGACCAAGTTTTAAATATATACTGTTGTTGTGTAATACTGCTGTTGTATTTATATTTAAGGACAGAAAGATTCAGGAATCCAGCCATACCATAGACTCTTTAAGGAAATCAATACTTGATATTCAGGTTTGTATGTCTTTAAATGGATGCTTAATACTTATTTTAATGAATTGTAACCCTTGCTGAATATAAAATTTTTACCTATGCCGCCTATTTTCAAAGTTAGACATTTATTTAGTGCAAATCATTATTATAATATTGAATAATTATGTGGTTCTATTTTTAGCTCACCTGACCACGAAGTGGTCATGGTGAGGTATAGTGATGGGGCTATGTCCGGCGTCCGTCGTCGTGCGTTGTGCGTCGTCAACAATTGGGTTGTTAACAGTCTAGCAGTCACAGTTTTGATTGGATCATCATCAAACTTTGTCAGAATGTTTGTCTCAATGAAATACAGATCGAGTTCGAAGATGGGTTATCTCTGGTCAAAAACTAGGTCACAGGAGCTAAAAATAGAAAAAGCTTGTTAACACTCTTGAGGCTGCAGTTTTCATCCAAATATTCTGGAAATTTGTCAGGAAGGTTGTTTTGATGATATCTAGGTCAAGTTTGAAGATTGGTCATCTCCGGTCAAAAACTAGGTCACAGGAGTTAAAAATAGAAAAAGCTTCTTAACACTCTAACAATTGGGTTGTTAACAGTCTAGCAGTCACAGTTTTGATTGGATCATCATCAAACTTTGTCAGAATGTTTGTCTCAATGAAATACAGATCAAGTTCGAAGATGGGTTATCTCGGGTCAAAAACTAGGTCACAGGAGCTAAAAATAGAAAAAGCTTGTTAACACTCTAGTGGCTGCAGTTTTCATCCAAATATTCTGGAAATTTGTCAGGAAGGTTGTTTTGATGATATCTAGGTCAAGTTCGAAGATGGGTCATCTCTGGTCAAAAACTAGGTCACGAGCTAAAAATAGAAAAAGCTTGTTAACACTCCAATAATTGGGTTGTTAACAGTCTAGCAGTCACAGTTTTGATTGGATCATCATCAAACTTTTTCAGAATGTTTGTCTCAATGAAATACAGATCGAGTTCGAAGATGGGTTATCTCTGGTCAAAAACTAGGTCACAGGAGCTAAAAATAGAAAAAGCTTGTTAACACTCTAGAGGCTGCAGTTTTCATCCAAATATTCTGGAAATTTGTCAGGAAGGTTGTTTAGATGATATCTAGGTCAAGTTCGAAGATGGGTCATCTCTGGTCAAAAACTAGGTCACAGGAGCTAAAAATAGAAAAAGCTTGTTAACACTCTAGTGGCTGCAGTTTTCATCCAAATATTTTGGAAATTTGTCAGGAAGGTTGTTTTGATGATATCTAGGTCAAGTTCGAAGATGGGTCATCTCCGGTCAAAAACTAGGTCACAGGAGCTAAAAATAGAAAAAGCTTGTTAACACTCTATAAGCTGCAGTTTTCATCCAAATATTCAGGAAATTTGTCAGGAAGGTTGTTTAGATGATATCTAGGTCAAGTTTGAAGATGGATCATGTCTGGTCAAAAACTAGGTCACAGGAGCTAAAAATAGAAAAAGCTTGTTAACACTCTAGTGGCTGCAGTTTTCATCCAAATATTTTGGAAATTTGTCAGGAAGGTTGTTTTGATGATATCTAGGTCAAGTTCGAAGATGGGTCATCTCCGGTCAAAAACTAGGTCACAGGAGCTAAAAATAGAAAAAGCTTGTTAACACTCTAGTGGCTGCAGTTTTCATCCAAATATTCTGGAAATTTGTCAGGAAGATTGTTTAGATGATATCTAGGTCAAGTTTGAAGATGGATCATGTCTGGTCAAAAACTAGGTCACAGGAGCTAAAAATAGAAAAAGCTTGTTAACACTCTGGTGGCTGCAGTTTTTATCCAAATATTTTGGAAATTTGTCAGGAAGGTTGTTTTGATGATATCTAGGTCAAGTTGGAAGATTGGTAATGTCCGGTCAAAAACTAGGTCACAGGAGCTAAAAATAGAAAAAGCTTGTTAACACTCTAGTGGCTGCAGTTTTCATCCTAATATTCTGGAAATTTGTGAGGAAGGTTGTTTTGATGATATCTAGGTCAAGTTGGAAGATGGGTCATGTCCGGTCAAAAACTAGGTCACAGGTGCTAAAAATAGAAAAAGCTTGTTAACACTCTAGTGGCTGCAGTTTTCATCCAAATATTTGGGAAATTTGTCAGGAAGGTTGTTTTGATGATTTTCAGGTTAAGTTCGAAGATGGGTTATCACGGGTCAAAAACTAGGTCACAGGAGCTAAAAATAGAAAAAGCTTGTTAACACTCTAGTGGCTGCAGTTTTGATTAAAATATTCTGCAAATTTGTCAGGAAGGTTGTTTTAATGATTTCCAGGTCAAGTTCGAAGATGGGTCATGTCTAGTCAAAAACTAGGTCACAGGAGCTAAAAATAGAAAAAGCTTGTTAACACTCTAATGGTTGCAGTTTTCATCCAAACATTCTGGAAATTTGTCAGAAAGGTTTTTTTGATGATTTCTAGGTCAAGTTCGAAGATGGGTCATCTCAGGTCAAAAACTAGGTCACAGGAGCTAAAAATAGAAAAAGCTTGTTAACACTCGAATGGCTGCAGTGTTCATCTAAATATTCTGGAAATTTGTCAAGAAGGTTGTTTTGATGATATCTAAGTCAAGTTGGAAGATGGGTCATCTCCGGTCAAAAACTAGGTCACAGGAGCTAAAAATAGAAAAGCTTGTTAACACATTAGGGGCTGCAGTTTTCATCCAAATATTCTTGAAATTTGTCAGGAAGGTTGTTTTGATGATGTCTAGGTCAAGTTCGAAGATGGGTTATCTCCGGTCAAAAACTAGGTCACAGGAGCTAAACATAGAAAAAGCTTTTTAACACTCTAGTGGCTGCAGTATTGATTCAAATATTCTGGAAATTTGTCAGGAAGGTTGTTTTGATGATTTCTAGGTCAAGTTCGAAGATGGGTCATCTCAGGTCAAAAACTAGGTCACAGGAGTTAAAAATAGAAAAAGCTTGTTAACACTCTAGTGGCTGCAGTTTTTATTCAAATATTCTGGAAATTTGTCAAGAATTTTGTTTTGATGTTTTCTGGGTCAAGTGCTAAGATTGGTCATGTTCGGTCAAAAACTAGGTCACAGGAGCTAAAAATAGAAAAATCTTTTTAACACTCTAGTGGCTGCAGTTTTGATCCAAATTTCCTGGAAATTGGTCAGGAAGGTTGTTTTGATGATTTCTAGGTCAAGTTTGAATATGGGTTGTGTCCAGTCAAAAATTAGGTCACATTGCCCAAATATGGAAAAATCTTTATAACACACTAGAGGTCACATGTTTGACTCAGTTGCATCAAACTTGGTCATGATGCTTGTTTAAGACATTGCTTGGATGCGGTTGTGTCAGGTGAGCGATCCAGGGCCATCATGGCCCTCTTGTTACTGTTTTTGGTGGATAGGTCAACCCACGAATTTAAGATCAATCAAAATTTTATTTTGTCTGCTGTATGATTATATTACATTATTTGCATTTTACTTTTTGTAAAAACTGGTAATCAACAAATTTAAAACCTAAGAAAATGTCCCTTTTTGACAAAACCACAAATTCATGCCTACAAAATTAAGTTAAATCACAGTATTTGGAAAATGGATTTTTTTATTTCTTTACTGTGTAAAGACTAATATTAAGGTACTTATATGAGTGTTTTGCTTGCAAATGTTTGATCCAGCAATTAGAATTGGAAAAAGATAGAAAGAAACATTAATGATGTTGATATATTTGTAGCTTCAAAATGAGAGCCTTAGCATGACTCTTCAGGAAGAAATCAGTAACAGAGAGGACATTTTACAAAAGTAAGATTTTTATCTTTTTATTTATGTTACTGTTTTTCTGAAAAGCAAATGTGTGTGTTAATTTAGTTAACTTGTGATTTTTAAATGGCATATTGGCCTTAAACTACCTTCACTTGTCTCTGGTAAATTTAGTGTTCGTATTTTTCATCAAGTTTAAGTGCACACCTGATTATGATGTATTTGACAACTGTTAAGATATATAGAACTAAGATACTTAGACTTTTCATCAAACTTTACATTATCTGAACAATAATAATAATGCAAAAAATGATAGAAGAAATGAATCAAAATTTACATGTACAGTAAAGATTGTCTTAGTGACCCCCTGTATATAGCGACGTTCTGTCTTTAGTGACCATAGTTATGTGCGCCGAACAGTATTTACTATATAAATGGTCTGTATGTAGCGACTCCCTGTCTAGTCTGTACAACGGCCATGATTTAGTCCCCCGTTAAGGAATTTGAGCCGTGAAAAGCGACTTTTGCAAGGGGAACAGGGCTTGAGCTAGAGGGCGTTTTGGGCGAAGAAGTCGCCTTCGGATCAGCGACTTCACCTAATTTAAAAACAAACTTCAAAGAGATTTTGGCTGTTTGTTGACAATAACACAAAATGGCGACAGATTCAATCAATTTTCGCCGATTGAATGATTAAAGACACCTGCATATACATAATTGCTGCGGTGTTTTGGCGAGTAAAAATAATCAATGCCCAACGGCTTACATGTGTGGTAATGTTCGAAACCTCGATTGTTAAAAATTTTTTCGGAGCACTTATTTGTAGAAATTATGTGAAGATTTGTATGTAATGTTTTATTAATACATTGAACTCCGTAAAGTAAACAGGCTGATTATACAAAAATAAATGTCTCTAACATCTCATTAGTAAAATTGAAATTAAACATTTTTTACAAACAGATTTATCAATATAAATTACATTTTTAATCAATATGTGACTTTTTAATACTAATGTTATGGTGTGGTTTATAATCTTAACCAATTATACATGCAATTTTAATACTGTCTTGTTTTTTATAAATGATATTTGGTATGTTTAATATCAATAAAAAATATAATTAAACCCTAAATATGGTACTATTCTGCTTTTCAACAAAATATTGGTATGATATGTTCATATATCCAAATTATGTAGAGACTGTCCACAGTGACTCCCTGTCTATAATGACCTTTTTTCTTTTCTCCCATCGAAGGTCACTGTAAACAGTTTTTACTGTATATAACTTGGATATATGTTCTTCAACAGTAAAAGATATTTCTTATAAAATACTTATAGTTTTTCTTTTTTCTTCAGAGTTTCAGCCACAAGAAACTTGTGTTCAGTTTTGAAGGACCACCTTGCAAAGACAGAATCCAAAGTTGCAGAATGTAATATAACTTTCAAATAAAGTTAAAATTGGTTTAGAATTACAAATTCCATAATTTTATATTCACTTTAAATGTCAAGTATTCAGTAAGAAGTAACAGAATTTTTGAAATATAACGATTTGACCCATTGACAATTCTCCCCATAAAAACTTATCTCACTTTAGTGTTGTTTTTGCCCACTTTAGTGACAATTGGCCCCACTTTATTATCCCTTGCCAATGGAATACATCTTGGAGTTATGGCCCCTGTTCAGTTTTGCAGTATGTATAAAGAGTAAATTTTGTCTTCGCAACTACTGACAAGACTTCAATCATACTTTTTTTTGGAAACTGTTTCAATACCAAAAGAACATGTGCATAATGTGCATATAATTTGCATGTCCCTGTCTTATAACTCAAAGTTAGGGTCCCTGATTGATTATGCAGTATGCATTATACAGAGTTAGTTTTGTTTCTGCGCTACTACTCACAGCACAGGATTTCAACAAAACTTTGTTGAAATATTTATAACCAAAAGAAGATGGAATATAATTTGAATTTTCTAGTAAGACTATTAAACAAAGACAGCAATGGCATCTGATTAGAAATGCAGTATGTAAACAGAGTAGTTTTTTCGGGAAGTCTGCAAAAGATAGAGTACTTCCATGCCTACAATTATCCCTTAGCAAATACATAGAAAAAGTTAGAAAAACATATATTTAACTTTTAACATTATCGAAAGTAAATGATTTAAGACATGTTGTCATGATTACTACTAAAATGGGGCAAATAGTCACTCGGAACTTAGGCATATCATTATCAGATTTAATGTGGTACCCAACAGAAAAATGACCATTTTCTGTTCTATAATCTAAAGATAAACAAAAATGTAATTTTGATTCATACCTTTACAATAATATACATTTAATTCAGGTGTTTATCAATATTAATGATTTAAAATATGTTTCATATAATTAATCTAAGATAGGGTGATTTGTTACTAGTCAGGGGTGAATTGTCACTTATGTAGGCAAATCATCAGTGGGGTGAACTGTTAATTGTCAATACCAGAATTTTTATCTACAGTATATTTGACAGCTTAAATTATATATTTTGAAAGGTATTTTTTTTTTGCTATTAGATTCATGTTTGATGGTACTTTTAGCAGGCTGTTGGTTAAAATTATGATGAATGTTTTACAGGTGAAGCAGAAAAAACAGAAGTCAAATATCTTGAACAGGAACACAAACGACAATTTGAAGTAAGTGTGAACTTATACATGTTATAGTCTTATTACAGATTGATGGGATTGATACTCATACTTTTAGTTTACAGACTACATTGCTTATACACCAATTGAGTTAAAATCAGCTCTTGAATCATAGTACACTTAAGGATTTAACAGTCACCAATAGTCTCGTGCAGAGGTCATCTTGTGACCATTCAGTCAATCAGTAGCCTAAGTTTCAATGTTCTTGAAGGTGAATGAATCAGTTTCTATTTTCAACTGTTGTGAAACCAACAAATACAGGCTTTTCACGGATTCAAGGTATTAAGGTGCATGATGGCGCTCATGCCTTATAGATTATTAATATTGAATCAATGCTTATGTACCAAAAGTGATATAATCTTAAATGTGTCGCTGACAGTACATTGGAATTATCTATTTATTATTAGTATTCATTACTGATATGATGGCTCTTCTAATAGAAAGTTAATGACTAATATCTGACTTCATGGACGATGATGATTTTGTCAAATGATCATAAAATGATTTGATTTGATAGCTAACAAAAGCTCTGTCAGAAAATTTAAATCAGATGGAAGGCGAACTAGAGTTGGTGATTCTCAGATCAATATTTAAAACATCAAAAGATCTGAACTTTACTCAAATGGCATATACAATGTAATACATAAAATGTTTGTTTTTTGTTTGTTCTAGAATTTGTCAGAAAAATTCAAGGAACTTAAGGTGGCAAGGGATGAAGAGCAAAGACAGCTCACAAGTCAAAGTAAGTGAACTTCTACAGATGTCAGCCAGACCAGTTTTAACAGCATATTATAGACTGTTATCAGACTTTTTATTCAGCTTCAAATTTGTATTGTCTACATAATTTCAAACAGTTTGGAGGTTTGGACATTCATTAAGAATTAATTACCTTTGTTTAAATGGTTTTCTTTATCATTTTATAACTGGGCATGGGTTTAATTGGTTAGGTCAGATGTATTCATCAGTGTTTTTGCCTTGTTTTTATTGTAATCAGTAACTAGAAAATGCCTTAATTAACCTACAGACAAAGTTTGTTGAAGACATTGGTCTAACTGGTAGATGATTCCTTTTGATTTTAAGGTCAGAAGATGAAAGATCTAGGTTTACAATTTGAAGCTGGTCTACTATCTAAGGATTTAGTGCTCTGATTGGTCATGACCTCTAGATGATCCATTTTGATTTTGAGGTCAGTAGGTCAAGGCCACTTTCATGAGCAAAGTCAAATTAATATTTTAAGAGCATGACCACAGAATATCAAGGTCAATGTGACTATGTAATAGCCTTGGTCACCTATTTTGCCATCTATGACTAATTTTGCAACATGATTAATTACTTGCCATTAAAGAAGCCTTTTCTTATGTTTTTGTTTGCAGTATCAGTGCTATCTAAGGAGAAAGAATGTTTAGAGCAGAATCTAACTCATTGCAACCAAGAAGCTGAGTCTAAGGTTATATTTATCACTTTCCCCTTTATTTTCCTTTTTTCCCATTATTTCTTATTCTTTTTTTAAGAAGAAAACTATTAAATGTCATTTAAATGAATGATAGAATTAATTTAAGGGTCTGGTATGATTATTTTGTTTATTGTTTATACCTGACCCTATTACTGCTATAACTTGTAAATTGTATTTGTTTATGATAATTCTAAGAATTACAGGAATAATTTTCATTATAGATGAGATGACAGATTGCTTAGTTTTCATTTGTGCATGTCAAAGCTTTATCTTTATGGCATAAAATGAACACAGTTATGATAAGTGATTTTTCAATAAACCTCATATATATCTTTTGTAGATTAAAATATTGAACCAACAACTAGATGACAAAAATATTGAGATACGTGACATTAGAGCACAAGTTCAGAAAAATAATGAAAAAATTCACAGTTTGAATAAAACAGTTGGTAGGTTTTGTTTTTTATATATGAAGGATTTTTTATGGGATAATAATTATTTTGAAATAGTTCTAGACTTATTCCACAATACACAACATTGTGCGAATTGTTTCCCTGGAATTAATTGAAACTTATTGTTTATTCAACAAAATTTCTTGGTTGTTTGGTTGTCTTCAAGGCTAAAACATAATCAATATTGGTGATTAAAAAATACATGCAAAAAAGTTAATTTGAAATCTACTTTTAAAGTTTTAATGTTCAAAATCATAGTCTATGTCCTATATTGTACTGATCTTAAAAACAAATTGCTCTAGTTATGACAATATATTGTATAGTTTTGAAGATATCATTGTTTCCAATATCATCTTTTCTTTACATTAGTAAAAGGGTGTTTTACAGTGTCTGCTTCTTAACCAATGGTTTAGTTGGGTCATGATCATATTTCCTCTTTTGATATCATTACTTATTACTTCAAGTAAGCAACTTCAGAGTGGTCAAAATCTTAACCTCCAAGTTTTTATCTTAATCAAGCTTAAATGGAATATGTATAAACTTAACATTTGTATTACAGATTCTTTGACACAAAATGTTGAAACTGGCAAAGATGAACTGAACAATGCTAAAACAAAACATGGTGATCTTAATAAACAGCTTGAATCATTACAGGTTTATAATCCTTTCAAATTGATTTATTGAATTGATGCATATTGATGGCTTTTTAAAACACAACTGGTTTACTAGTAAATTAAATCTTGTTAAGAAAAAAATACTGAAAGGGAATTGAGCGTAAAACCTTATACTTTGTTGGTATGAATATATAAAAAATAAACTTGATAAAAGTATTTCAAGGAAAATGCATGAATGTGACAGTACTAAAAGTCATTAAATTTCATATTGTTACAATAAAATGTGAGTTTAAGATGATATCTTTTTGATTTATCGTTTACTATTATAGATTGAGAAAGATAGTTTGGAACAGAAATTAAGTGAAAGTAAGGAAGATGTAAAACAGTTTACAAACAAATGTTCAGGTCTACAGACAGAGCTGAGCTCTGCAAAACAGGAACATTGTCAACAGGTCCAGACTTTGAAATCAGAACTAGAAAAGCATAAAGAGCAGTTAAATCAGAAACATATCAAGTATGTACCTGAGAGTAAAGAAAACTTGCATGGTTTATTTCATTAGAAAAAATGATTGAGTAAATGTTGTGTAATTAAGCAGTAGCCAGTTAATATTTAACCCTTTACCTCATATATACGCGAAACAACACACTTTCGACCCCCTGCCCCCCCCCTTTTTTAGGCCTGAAATAGTGAAAAAATGTCCTATTTGGGCCCCAAACACATGTTTTCATTTGAGAAATGTTGCTAAAAAAAGTGAGCACTTTTTCGGCGGCGCCCCCCATCCAAAAGATACATCAGGGGGTTGCCAGAAGGGGGATGTGCCCCCTTCTGTTTGGGGGGTTTGAAGGGGGGTGGAGTCCCCCTCATCGCCAAGAAAATTTTGTGAGAGGCTTAAAATGACCCCAGGTCGATCATAAGGTAACGTGTAACCAACGCTGAAAAGCCTTTGACTCTATCTCAATCCCTTGAGAAGTTGCAGCACTTTGAAATAATTTTGATGGAAAAAATCGAGGCAAAATAGTGATTTTTGGCAATTTTGAGATGTCCCCTCGTTGCCATGGTAACAGGAAATTTAAGACTGAGCATGTCGTTACAAAGGCAATGGTCCAGTCAACATTTGTGCCAAGTTTGATTAGTATTGAAGCATTTTTCATAGTTTCATAGCAGTTTGAACTTGTAAGAGGAGGCTTTTCAGTGAAAATGACCATTTTTCACAATATGCTCATGGGGGAAAGGGTTAACAAATGGAAATGTTACTAGACTGTTAATGTTAGAGTACTTTATGTTATTACAGACTGAATAATGGAAATTAAACAATCAAAAAAATTTAATAGGTTTTTAAGTCTTAAAAATGCTTAAATTTAAGTCTTTTTCTTAATAAGTGCTAAGAATGAAAGAAAGTAAAATACCTTGAATTTTTATGCTGTTAATAATAGCTTTAAAAAGTGCTAGAATTTGTTAACAAATGAAAACATGCTAGTTGCATGTGAAAAAAGCTGATAGTTTTCATCAATGAGCCTAGTAATACCAATATTAGTAAAGAAAATCTTTGTGTAAGGAAATAGTTTAAGCTGCATTGTAAAATATCACATAATAGGTGTAAATAAAAGTGATAAAGCACCCAAAATGAAAATAAAGACTTCAATGTTTTATCATTATAACTGTTTGTAATTACTTGATCCTTGGTAACAAGTGATATATGTGCGTAAAAAAGGGGTTTTAAAATGGGAAAGCTTGCTTAAAAATGCTTAAATTTCAGCAACAAATGTCTATATGAATCCTGTTTGATCAGTAGCATTTGAATATATCAATAGTAAAGTTGATATAAGACATATGAGAGCCCAGGCAGGCTAGACATGGTTTAAATTTACTTGTATCAAGACCCATGTTGTTAACAAAAGTTCCTTTTTTAAGCTGCATTTGTCTATGTGTAACTTACTTTCTTTGTTAATTTAACAATATTTTAATACATTTTAATTTTTTTTTCATGAAAATGAGGATGAATCTGGAGTCTCCGCATGCTGCTTTAATATTGTAGGATTTTCTGTAGGCTGTGTGACATATTTTGTTAACTACTATCTTTGTTTAAATGTATTTTTTAAGCTTTCTGAATGTTCCTTCAGATTGCAGTTCTTACAGAATGACTTTGACAAAGCAAGCACAATGTTAGAAGAAGTGAAAAGTTCAAAAGGTTTGAATTAGGATATTTTAGAATATTATATTTGAAACATAGTGACAGTCAACATTTTGGTAAAAGTTCATCTTTAAACATTTGATGATCATGTCCTTGACCTCACATGTTCAAGCATGAAAATTTAAAAGATTAAATTTTTTCATGTCTAACATTATACTGAATTTCTGACAGTATTTAGTGGTTGAATAAATTTGAAATTAGGAAATTGTTCAAAATATTTTTTCTCTGGTTGAGTAAGAGGTTTGACCATCTGGTGTAAATGAAATTCTTTGCCTTTCAGATATTTTGATTATGGAAAAAACAGAGTTACAGAACAGAGTTGTTGAACTTGAAAAGCAAAATGTAAGTTTATTTCTATTTTGAAGTTTTCTCAATTACATACTGGTTCATAAGTAATAAGTCACTATTTAGTAAATATTTAAAGTCTGTTTTAAAAATATGTATGTAATGTTTAAATGTATGATGAGATGCCTTTATTTAGTTAATTCAATTCTATTATAATTATACATATCAAAGTTCAAGGGAAGTAACCTGTCCTATAAATCAAATATGCAAGGGAGGTAATACATTTTTGACCAATGAGCTGGTATCTTTCTGGCAGTATTTCCTAGGGAACAGCTTATAAGACCAGTCCATAAGAGGATGAATAGTAACACACACACATATATATATATATATATATATATATATATATATATATTATATATATATATATATATATATATATATATATTCTAATCATATCATAATCATTTGAAGATAGTAAGAATTGTACCAATTAAGTAAATACAGATCTCTGATGGATCAATATTTCCTATAGTGAAAAATGCATGATATTCTCAAACAATACCAACAGTGTGTCACAGCCATTATTTTCATAACAAAAGTAAGATAAGTATTCTAGATTTTGAAACAAATGTTCACCATTCAGCAATTTTGTTGATGGTAAAAACACTAAAAATTGTACATAATGCATTTTAATGTTTTACGGGTTTCTGTAAAAGGATGATCAATGGTTTACATTGAACAAACTTTTTAAAGTGAATATAGAAGTAACATCTATGCATTAATTCATTAAGTATTACTTAACAATATACTCTGCAATAGGGCTCAGCTGGGGCGAGTATCCGAGTACTCGGATAATCACAAATCAAAGTGAAAAATCGAGTTTGAATATTTGGATTACGATTTAATTTTTTTTATATACATTCACTGTTTTCCACACTCTTCAAATCGAGAAAAATACAATTCGAGTATAAATTATATGAAGTTTACCTAAATACAATTTCCTGGTTGAAGACCATGTACCATGATGCTGAGCTAGGTAGTAATTTGTTTCAAAAAACAAAACAAAAATACTCATCCAAAGAATAAATACATAAACAAAGTTTATATTTTATATGTTAAATGTATAGTATTGTTGCTGTTTTTTTTAAATGAACATGTTTTTATAACTTTTGTACATGTTTTTATGGGTGTCTTGATAACAAAAGATTTGTGGTTCGATTTGTGAATCGTAAGTGCTGAATCGTGGTTCGGATCGGATCGTCACTTATCCGACGATCCACTTCCCTACTCTGCAATGTCTTTTGTTAATTTATTTTTAATCCTAAGAAAAAAACAACATATTTCACACTGTTAGCAGTAATAAGCTTTTGTAAACACACAATTATATGTTGCAGGCTGAGTTACTTGCCAGGCATGAAGAAAACTGTATTACAATCACCCAGCTTACAGAAACTGTCCAGGAAGTACAAGGACAATTGTATACTAGCCAACAAGAAGGAGCTCATCTTTTAGTAACTATTTCATAGTACTCATTTTAATGTTTTAATCAAAATAGAACTATTAGGAATGGAAAAAAACTCAACGTTTTGATTTTTTATTGTTAGATTTAAGTATTGAGATAGATTTTACTTAAGGGTTTTACTACAATTGGATCTGAAGATTTCTGCCGAGTGTGATCCGTTCTAGAAAGATTCCATGAGAGCAAAATGCAACTAATAGATCAAAATATCCCTATTATGATTATATTAACCGTTTTATTATACATTGTTGAGTTTACACTGTATATTCTAAAATAACATAATTGGCATAACATTGCAAATCATTATTTCTGTCAGATCATATTTGTGCATGTGAAAAGCATTGTGGTCTCTTGAACTGTATTAAATATGACCAGAATAATTATTATGATTTGTGAAGCCACCGTCTGTCAGGGAAAACATTTAAGAATCTAGTCCCAGAAAATAAATATGAATTTTGACTCCACCTACTGTCATATTTATATTTCATATTTGTTTTTAACTTTTTTAGTGCAAATTTAAATTTTCTGTTTTTAAACTAAAAATAGTTTACATTTCTAAAAATAGTTTACATTGAGTATCAGCTAGTTTTCTTAGATAAAGCTACATGCACTTTAAATCTAAAAGAATATGATTTTAATGACTTTGAATGTTCAAGACTGCTCAATTCTTAAAAACGGACATTTTATTGTTTATTTAAAAACATACTGCAAAAATCCATTTTGTTGTATGAGTGTTTTGTTTCCAATGTTTATATATGTTTTTTATGCCCCCGCCATGTAATGGCCGGGGCATATAGTGTTACCCTGTTCCGTCCTTCCGTCCTTCCGTCATTCCGTCCTTCCGTCCTTCCGTCATTCCGTCATTCTGTCATTCCGTCATCATCAGTTTCCGTTCATTATCTCCCCAACGGTACAACACATTCAACTCAATTTGACATATGGATATGTCATGAGAAATACAGGTCAAGTTCGAATTTGGTCATGGTTCGATGATTTTTGGCAGAGTTATGCCCCTTTTACTTTGAAAATAATATGAAATTTTTTCAGTTTCCGTTCATTATTCCCAAACGGTACAACACATTCAACTCAAATTTGAATATGGATATGTCATGAGAAAATACAGGTCAAGTTCGAATTTGGGGTCATGGTTTCGAATGATTTTTTTAGGCAGAGTTATGCCCCTTTTTACTTTGAAAATAATATGAAATTTTTCAGTTTCCGTTCATTATCTCGCCCAACGGTAACAACACATTCAACTCAAATTTGACATATGGATATGTCATGAGAAAAATTACAGGTCAAGTTCGAATATGGTCATGGTTCGATGATTTTTGGCAGAGTTATTAGCCCCTTTTACTTTGAAATAATGTGAAATTTTCAGTTTACGTTCATTATCTCCCAAACGGTAAACACATTCAACTCAAATTTGACATATGGATATGTCATGAGAAAATCAGGTAAGTCGAATTTTGGTCATGGTTCGATGATTTTTTGGCAGAGTTATGCCCTTTTTCTTTGTAAATAATATGAAATTTTTCAGTTTCCGTTCATTATCTCCCCAACAGTAACAACACATTCAGCTCAAATTTGACCCCATATGGATATGTTTCTGGAATGCCCAGGCGCCAATTTCGAATTTGGTCATGGTTCAATGATTTTTGGCAGAGTAATGCCCCTTTCACTTTGAAAATAATATGAAATTTACAGTTTCTGTTCATTATCTACCCAACAGTGTTACATATTCAACTCAAATTTGACATATGGATATGTCAAAGGAATGGGCAGGTCAAGTTGGAATTTGGTCATGGTTCGATGATTTTTTGGCAGAGTTAGTCCCTTTCACTTTTGAAAATAATATAGATACGTCTTAGGAATAAAGCAGTTTAAGTTTGAATTTGGGGTCATGGGTTTAATGATTTTGGACAACCTTATCTTTCTTGAATATTGGAAATTTTTTGACTTTTTGTTTCAGACTCATACTTTTGTGGAAATGTCTGTATAGCCATTATTTTGGCTACAAATATGAAATATGCTATTTTCAAAAGGTTAAGACTGAATAATTTCAGTGCCTTGAATATTGTATGAAAATGGTTTGTGTTAACACTGAAAAGTTTAAAGGGCTTTGAACTTAAAATGAAAACAATAATTTGTGCAAACAAATTTGGAACTAAATATTATAACATCTGAAATTTTGGCTGCATGCGGGGGCATCCGTGGCTTGATGACACATTTCTAGTTTTTTATTGTTATAGCTACAATTGAATGAAATCAGGGCTCAACTTACACTAGTGGAAACAGAGAAGTCACAGTTGGATGAGAAAATGAAAGTCATTGAGTCAGATATGGTTTATAAAAAGGTACTATCACATTATTTGGCTGTTATGTTACTTTAAAGATCATGTATGTAAGTGGCTTTTCAAATGTGCTTTAATTTCATATATGCTATTACTAAATTGATTGTCTGATGTATAAAACTTTTTTCATTAAGCAAATTTGTTCCCTAAAAGGTTATTATGCCCTCTGATCAATAGATCCAGAAGGCAAAATTTTGTTTCAGGCCTGTCTGTTCTCTGTTTGTCACAAAACTTTAACTTTGACCAAAGCATGAAAGCCCTTCAACCTACAGGCTTCAAACTTCACACATGCACATACCTTGATGAGCTCTACCCGCCAGATCCACTAAGAGTCAGTGTGTCAAAGGTCAGCATGGTCAAGGCATTGCATTCATTTGAAGGTAGCGCTTGTTATTATGAAATTACAGTATTTTTTTGACAAAATAGGCTGGCATGACAGATTTACAGAATGAACTATTAGAGAAGTCACAACAGATAGCAGCTTTGTCTCAGCAAATACAACAGTTGACAGGACAGTTGAATACTGAACAGTAAATTATTTATTACATTCTACCTTAAGGTGTTGGTATATATATTAGCCTGAAATTAAAATATTGAGTTACATCCAACTTTTCTCTACCAGCAAGTAATTGATTGCATATGAACATAGGTTATTCAATGAATCATTAAATTAATATATGCTTGTCAAAATAGTTAATGTTTGTATAATAATTTCCTGAATAAAAAATATTGCTACAAAGATTATATTTGTTTTATTTTGGAAATTAGTTTCTAGAAATATAGTGAATAGAAATGTCTTTTAGATGCAATCACAGTCAAACACAAGCAGAAATGAAATTATGTCACAATGAACTCAGTAATACACAGAATGAGCTGAAACTTAAGCTGGAACAACTTGAGACATTAAAATTGCAACTGAAGGTAAGGTTAGATGTTTTTGTTAGATTCATAATGAACTATCAAATATATAATGTAATGAAGTATAATGAAGAGAGTCAGTCTTGTAGATGTATAATGAAATGTTATATTTGTCACAGTCAGAAGTATAAGAAACACACTGTTAGTTAATGTAGTACCTTACATAAATGTGTCCCATTGTTACATTTGTGATTGTCAGCCTATCTTTAAATAATATAGTTTTCAGGGTGACTCCAGCAGTAAGTAGGCACTATTGTTTTTATCAAACTACAAAATTTAGTGCATAACCTTGAGTAGATTCTACAAAACCCACTTAATGCCATTAACAAGTCAAATGCATGTTTACATATCAATGCATTATGCATAGAATATCTAGTGGAAATGCTCTATGAACTTTTTACTTAGATTTTGCTATGGCCTTGGTGACATTATTTGTACAATTGGCTTTGGTCCATCACATGTTTGTGGACTGGATGATTCAGGTCACTATAGTGCTAGAAGATCCTCAGTACTCTGTGTACTATTTAGTGAATGTCAGGAACAATGTACTTTGAATGTACATTTTAAACTAGTGTCATTTTCTCTGACATGAAAATGTTTTGTTTATGTCAATCTGTCATATAGATATTGAAATAATTATCTGTTTAATTTTATGGGGGGAAATTTCTGCTTCTGTTCTTGTACAATATTAGATAAACATGTAGTGTTTTTGGTGAAAAACTTCTCTCTAAAGAAACACATAATTGTCCTACTTTTTTTCTTATTTTGTCTGATGAAGTTATGTTCTTTTGATGTAATTGTATATCAATTAAAAAGTGAATGCTTTCGATGTTTTAATGTTAAAACAATGTCACTATGAAAATTGAAATTTTAGAAAAAGTTTTTTTT